>NC_045548.1:2170000-2427500 GCF_009769535.1 Thamnophis elegans
AGAGAGAGAGAGAGTGAGGGAGGGAGAGAGAGAGGGAGTGAGTGAGAGAGAGAGAGAGAGAGAGAGACTGACTGACTGACAGACAGACTGACTTATTCATTTATTTTTTTAAACCTTACTCTTTTAAAACTGCATACCACACAGGGACTGGTAGTAGGCAATATATGTAGTAGGTCCAAGGCAAGCTTTGAATGAAGAGAAAAAAGGCTATCAAAACTCCAATAGCTGCAAACACATATTGGAAAAACTTGTCAGGCACCTGAAAATAGAAATGTTAATGTTATTTGATTATTGTAACACTGTAAATATCTATTTAAACACCTCCAAATATTCACCAGGTTTTGCAACACACAACAGATATAAAAATCATCTCAGTGTGGTTCACGCTAGGACAATCACTTGGGGCAGCAGACCCCAGTTACCATTTATCTACCTGCTCTTTGATGCAAATCAGAAGATTCACTAAGATTATTTTCCCTGCAAGGTCAGAGAACTAAAAGCGTGCTCTTTTCCATAGCAACATCTGTTTGCTTCCACCATGCAGAAATAAGAGTAAAAATACAAACAGAAATCTATCCATAAATTCGTCAAGGAAATGGAGCAATCAAATACACGCCCACATGTGGACACTCATATTCAAAACATACACTTTTATCAGCTTTATATGATCTTCATCTGAATTAATGAATCTTTCAGAGGAATTTTTATAAATACAGTTTTGTATGTGAAGCAATGATGGGGGCCCTACAGCTATTCAAATGTTGAACTATGGACAGTATAACAAGATTATTGTAAGCTGTAATTCAGCAATCTCTGGAGGATTTCCATTTCTGATCTAAATGTTCAACAGGTTACAAAATGTAATCCAATTCTCAATATATTTTAAAGGAACTTAAAAAGGAACTTCTTTCACGACAGATTTACATTTCCCAAATTTCCATTTTTAAAAACATTTTATAGGTTTTTCTATAATGAAGGCCCAGGCCAAAAATTTCAGTGAGAAATAGATTCACTTCTGGAGTAAGCTGTTCATGCATGGCAAACCAAAAAACGTTACCTTGTTTTTTGACATATCCCTGGTCATGCTTGTATCTGACTTTATTATAATCAGAATCACATAAAATGTCCAGCCTACAAAACCCATGGTGATACTCATGCCAAGGAAAAATCTATCATATGTATGGTAATAAGAGAGCCCATCTAAAGCAAGATTAATCAGCTTTCTACATAGGGATATCTGAAAAAGAAAAACAAACAAACATTTTAATGAGGGTTTAGCTCCAGCAGATTGTTATATAGGAATTCTTCTCCATGAGCATAATTTAATATTATAACAGGATCTTTAATACTGTTTTATCACCTGCATTATCCTTGATTTGTTTTTGCATACAGGAAGATTTAAGTGAAAATTATTTCACTTAATAACTGAATTGTCAGTCCCAGTTATGGTCACTAAGTAAAGACTGACTGTAATAAGTTTATTTATTTATTATTTATTAATTAGACTTATATACCGCTTCATAGGGCTTTCAGCCCTCTCTAAGCGGTTTACAGAGTCAGCATATCGCCCCCAACAATCCGGGTCCTCATTTCACCCACCTCAGAAGGATGGAAGGCTGAGTCAACCTTGAGCCGGTGAGATTAGAACCGCTGAACTGCAGATAGCAGTCAGCTGAAGTGGCCTGCAGTACTGCACTCTAACCACTGCGCCACCTTGGCTCTCCCGATACAAGTTGTCAAGGGGAATTCTTATAAATGTTAAAGAAGACTCTGACAGATTCAGAGTATAGGTTTTTAAGGAGAGACTGGATAGTCACTCATCTGAAATGGTATAGGTTCTCCCACTTGAGCAGGGGGCTAGACTAGAAGACTTCCAGGGTCCCTTAAAGCTCTATTCTATTCTAAATTCTATTGCTCTTAACGCAGAATTACAATAGGGACAAAGCTTTTCTGAATGGAAGACAGATGCTTTTATAAGACTATTTGAGATTAAATTATGCTCACATATTAGAAAAGTATCCTTACACCATTAGATAATGGGCCAAAAAGAAAAACAGTTAACATTTATAACATTAAGTTATAAATGTAACAAATATATTTTAAAATTAACACACATAAAACCAAAGGAAATAGGCTCATGGAGTTACTTACAGCTTCCTCATATTTCTCATGTTGAATAGATATCCTTGTTTTTCTCAGAATGTCAATTTGTTCTGATTCAGAGAGAGATCTGTGCAAGACAGAATACTTTAATATATCACTTTTATTACTGTTTTGGGAAAGATGGAATAAAAAGCACAACTTTAAAGATTCTTTTAAAAGCAATAAATTGAACCAGTTCACCGTATTCTGACTGATAAATCCATTAAATACATATTTATCAATAATTACTTTTAATCAAAAATTAAAATATCTTTGAAGTACTTTTAGCAAAGAGATTGGATGCAGTCCAAACAAAAGTTTCTGGAGAAATTAAGAAACCCAAGGGTTCTGTTCAAAAGAATCAAGTTTTACAAAAGAAAAATATATAAAACAGAACATTATACAGCATATTATTATGTTATACAGCTGAATGTCTTATTAATAATTGCATATTAAAATTAAGAATGTGATTAATCTGGATCATTTTGATTAATGCTAACTAGATCTTTCAGCTCACTGAATTTATATGCAATGGTCATAGACTTTAAAACAGGATTAACAACTCTGATGAAGAGAAGCTGCTTAGTTTCCAAAATATAAGTTACAATGTGAGGACAATTATTTACAAGATAAAACAACAGTGTTCGTTGTACAATGCTTTGTAAATTGTCCCTTATGAGATGCAATTTATTCCATCTGAGGAGCATAACTGACAAAAAATATTTCTATTACATAATTATATTCCATTAGAAAAAAATATATTGATAGTCCAGAACTCAAATCTGCAATAAAAATATACCATTATGATAAGCTCAAGAAATTTCATCTGATTAATGTTTGCCATCACTATTTTTAAATGCACTATTTCTACAGGGATCATTTTCATGCCCATAATTGCCAACAATGTATTAATACAATGAATTTGACAGCAGGAGATCTCAGAATTTCTTGCTATTGCTTGCTTTTTTTATTTTTTTACGATTAAGCCACATTGCTCCATGCGGTTTCAGGTCACAATATTATAATACTATATTATGTCTCACATTTAAATTGCATCATAGCTTTGCTTTATGTCTAGAAAGAAATTCAGCTCAGGCTCTGATTTTAAATTGTGGGTTCTATTTTTTTTGATGCCCCAAATACTAATCTTGTCCAACTTTCGTTTTTTCTTATTAACTTAGTTTCAGTATAATATTCAGAAAATTTCATTCCCTTTCATTCCTTTATGACTGGCTTAAAAAGATATATTCTAAGAATGGAACATGTACTTACTTGAATGGCGAAAACAAGAATGATAATGTAGTTTTCTTCTTCTGAACCATCTTAACCTGAACACACAAGAAAAAAAAATAACCAGCACTGTTAATAAAGTAATTTTGAATAAAATGGATGACTGAAACAAACAGTATGGTTTTCATTTTGTTCCTCCCCAGTAGATCTCTTCCATTGTTTGATTATAAATGAATTTTTCTCCCCTACATATTGTCGGATTTGAGGCTGCAATGATATGTATAATATTATTTTGGCTTAGGACTATACATTGAAGAAATAATTAATAAATAAATACATGCTATTAAATAAAACAGCAAGAAGAAAGGATTATGAATCTTATGTAAGCATCAAATTCAGCATCACTTTTAGGAATTTATAACTTAAGTCTCATAACTCCAGGTGTTTTACATGCTAAAAAATTAAAGAATAACATAAAAGAACAAAACAGATATGCATCCAGAATTAAATAACTTCTCCCAAACTTCCTGGAAACTACCTGATTTATCTTAAGAGGCCAATGTAATAAAAGTTGCAGACTCATAAATCAATACCTAAAATTGGAAATTACAAGTGTTTTTAAAAATAGGAGAGCTATGCTTTCTCTCTTAAAGGGTTAGAAGTGACTATTAACTGTAACTAAGATAAATAACAATGCCATTTATGTGTGAAAATAATTAATAAATTAGTAAGATATATCTTAAAGATCAAGGTTAGCAGTGGTAAAAGTTGTTCACACAGAACAATTTATTACCCAAAACTCTTCTCAAAATTAAGGTCTTTGAATGTGGA
The DNA here is from genome assembly GCF_009769535.1 of Thamnophis elegans. Lineage (NCBI taxonomy): Eukaryota > Metazoa > Chordata > Lepidosauria > Squamata > Natricidae > Thamnophis > Thamnophis elegans. The sequence goes on from NC_045548.1 coordinate 2,174,204, forward strand.
AAAAAACCAATTAAGAGGGAGATAGGCAACTCTCTTTAGCGAATGATTTCCAAAATTCACTTAGGATTTATTTCCCGATTTCAGCCACAATAATATTAATTACTAGATCTTCATACTAGAGGGGCCTATTGTCCTTGAAGGATCCTGCTGGTCAAGCAGCTTAAAGACCTAACCTCTATTTTGTGTATCGGGAAGCAATAAATAGTGACAATGGAAATTTAAACTTCAACTCTAAATCATCTTCCAGTGGTTGGAATAGGATGCATGCCAGTCCTAATAACATCAGAATTGAATTATAGGAGCAATTCTACACCTTGATTAGAATGCACTGCTTTCGATGAGATCAATTCACATCAGTTATGCAAGTTCAACCCTTAGAAATTACAGTAAATTCTATGTTTTAATAAACAAGTTCCATGAAACATTTAGATTTTTTTAGTATGATGAAAAATATGGGCTGTTCCAGTTTTTTAAAAAAAGTTTTAAGTATTTAAGATGGCTTTTCCATAATATTATTGTTTTTGATTTAGCAATAATCCTACCATCATAGTAAATTATAAGTACGGTGTATGTACTCTATAACTAGCTATGTTGTTTCTATTTCTGCTATGACAATCGGATGTTTCTACTGGAAATATCCATATGAATGTGCAGTTTACATCTTTCAGCAATAGCTTACATACCTTAAATTGTTCAAGAATCTGGACAGCGTTGGTAAGCATGCTCTCTGCCTTAAAATGAGCAGTATTATTCAAGTATTCAAGAGGTAAAACACCCTGGGGGGCAAAAAAGTAGAATTAATATTTAGCAGCATAATCCAGGGCTAGAAAAGCAAGCATTTTTACTAAGATCTCGGACCTCTTACAACACATAAAGTAAAACAGTATCTTCAGAATTAGAGGACCATATTATTCGCAATGAATCAGTACGCACCTTCTACTAACAGTAGAACAAATGCCAGCTTTGAAACAGGAGCCTCCGTGCACATTGAAGAAAACTGTCCACAGAATGTTATGTAAAACTGACCCCTTTAGATAACTTCCCAAAAAACAAATGGGTTTAGCTAGCCCATTGTGAGAAAGAGAGTAGATGCCTATCATTGCATATCAGACAGAACCATCATGGTTTACAAATGACGCTCTCTTCTTTCAGAGGTTGTTTTACTGAGTCACAATATTTTAACCTGACTGCTCCTTATAAAGGTTGGTTGATAGATGTGACAATTATTAGGCAAGTGTTTTGCTTATTAAAGATTGAAGACACAATTTCTCCTTTCCATAAGCTGGAACATTAGAAATTTCAGTTCACTTCATGTGGCACTATAATTTCATGACAGACAGCTGCTATGAAGTCATAAAGAGGGTGACTGTGATTTGAAGAAGTGATTCAATTATCAAATGATCGGATTATTAATCTCCGTCTCTCTCTCACACACCCACACTCAAATGAAGCAATAATTATCTGAGCCCCCAATAAAATACATTTTTCCAAGCACACATAGATTAAAGCATGAGAATGACTAAGGTTTCTTTCCCCCAAGGTAATATAAAACAACTTTTCAAATGTATAATTTCTCCAAAAAGTATGGGTTATTTTTTATTTATCTGTTAAATTTATACCCGCTTCTTTAAAGTCTTCTCTTCCCCCTAAAACAACAACTCCATGACGTAGATTAGAGAAATAATGGTTGGCCAAAATCACTCAGTGAGTTTTTATGGCCGAGAGAAGACTTGAACTTGGCTCTTCCTAGCCTTGGTTCAACACTTTCCCCACGGAATATTTCTTCTCAATTCCTTGCTCCCAGAAACAGTATTCAGTTTAACCAATAAGTAAAAGATCCAAAGATATGGCAACATAGATGAAACTGGATGAGTAAGACTGGATGAGACTTACAATTGGCAGGGTTATTATGAGCAGCAAAAGCTATAATCCCACAGATCTTCCCCCAAAAATAGATGACAATGCCTCTTATTCAATGGAAGGAGGTAAAAATTGGCTGCAATAGCAATAGCAGTTAGACTTATATACCGCTTCATAGGGCTTTCAGCCCTCTCTAAGCGGTTTACAGAATCAGCATATCACCCCCACAGTCTGGGTCCTCATTTCACCCACCTCAGAAGGATGGAAGGCTGAGTCAACCTTGAGCCGGTGAGATTAGAACCGCTGAACTGCAGATAACAGTCAGCTGAAGTGGCCTGCAGTACTGCACCCTAACCACTGCGCCACCTCGGCACAGTCTCTCTCACTTTCTTCTAAAATATTCATGATTAACACGAACAGGAGAAAAAAAATAGTTGAACATGTCTAAGCTGCCTCCTCTCATAGAAAAATATTTTTAACATTTAAAAAATGAAAGCATCACTATGCAGATTCCACATTAACACATATATTGCCATTCAAAACGTATTTTTTGGATAAGCATTTGGAATATATGAAGAGCTAGAGACAGTTTCTCTACACTGCTGTTCAGTGATGGCACTTTGTATATTTCGAAGTTAATCTTTGCACTTATCTATTTATTTTGATAGAAGTTTAATTAAGGAAGATTGTATGGGGGACAGAAATCACCTAGGTGAGAAAGATACAATAATGTTCACCAATCTGTCTATGAGGGACCCTGACAGACAAAATGAGGAGCTGTTTATTGTACAGCAATCACCCCAAAAGGATACAGTCTCTATTTCTCATCATTCACTGAACTAAGAATGGTTAATAACAAAAGCACCATGGAACTTGCTTCTGTGATTAGCCATAACATCAGCTAAGGATCGATGCTGCTGTTTACCTAATGAAGACAGCAGACAGTTCTGGAATCTTTCATCAATTGATTTGCCTGCACAAAATGTGTATAAGAGAATGAATATTAAATCATAGTGTGAAATATGTGCTTTTGGATTAGCTTGTTCTATGAATCCACTATGAAATATAAAAAGTTGGTTATGATTTAGTGTGTTGTACATAGCCAGCCATTTAGGGTTTATTTAATAAAGTGATTAAACAAACCATGGTTTCACGAAAAATATGAACCTGGTCTATAGAAAAATTCCAACACTGGTCATTTTCCACTGAGAAGAAAAATAGCATTAACTTACCACTGAGTTCAGAGGAAAAGGAACTCCAATAAGAGAAGCCATCAGTGGTGCAATGTCAGCCTACAAGCAAAAAAAACCTCTCCCTTTAAATGTATACTTAAGTATAATTAAAAGCTGAAATTTCTTTTATGATGTATTTTCATGAAACATTTATATATCCATATATATATATGACATCATTTCAGATAATTAAAAAAAATGTTCCCATGTTTAATGGATAGGAACCAGGGATGGGTTCCTGCCAGTTCTAACCTCTTCTATAGAAGAGGTTCCACAAATCCACCGTGCCATTTAGAACCGGTTCCAGTTCCCTCCCCCCGCCTGTCCGCGCCATGCTTGCCCCACCCGCTACTCACTGACTCGCTGGCTCACCAATCGCCCCGCCTCTAAGAGTCCTTAAAGTCTTAAAGCTGTCAAGTCTGAACACCCCTGGGGGTTTTTTTTCTAAAGGGTTAGCGGTGCAAGGGTCTTGTAACTTGACAGCTTTAAGACTTGTGGACTTCAAATGCCAGAGTTTCTGAGCCAACATTTTGGTTGCTAAGCAAGAGCGTTGTTAAGTGAGTTTCACCACATTTTACAAGTTGGCCACGCCCACCCAGTCACATGACTGCCAACCCACTGGGTCACATGGCTGGCAAGCCACTCCCACAAAGCAGGCCACACCTACAGAAGAGGTTCTAAAAAATTTTGAAACCCATCACTGATAGGAACTTATATTATGAGAAAAAATGATCTGCAAACAAAATTGTCTCCATATCGGTAACAAAGGATGAGCAAGCAATGTAGCTTTAGAAATCAGGAAGGGTATTACAGATATAATATTCCCACTATAGTGCAGTTCTTGTGCTGAAAGCATGGACCATGTATATACTATCAGCGGGTAAACCCATTTTAAATTTTGGCTATAAACAATGAATAAAACAGCAATCAAAGAGAATAAACCTGCGAGATAGATTAGATGAAAGGCAGGCAGACAGGAAGGAAGGCAGGCATAAAAAAAAAACTGGAGGCAGAGGGGACTCCTATGTTAATATAACTTATTATCATAATTATGTTTCTTTCTACCATCTTAAAATAAAGTAAGTTAATAGAAACAATGGGTTTGAAGCAACCAGATACCTGATTCACATCTTGGCGCCTCCACATCTCCAGCTTCCATTCTGTAAATGAGGAAAACAGAATGATAATTTATGAGGGGAAAAGATAACTTTTTTGATACCTAGCAGTTATAAGCTTATTCTTCTGATAACCTTTTTCTTCACATTCAAATATATTTGTGCTTCAGTTGCACAACATAGTATTAAGAAATTTACTCAAGGGAGCACAAATCACTTTAATCTGAATCTAAAGAATCACAAAGGAAAAGCTACACATCAGAATATCCAAGACCTTCTCTTGGGTGGAGAGCTATATCTCGTTAAATCACTGATTAGGGTTTAGCAGGTAATCTACTTCAAGGTGGATGGGCAGCCACATGAATATACTAAATAATATAAACTGGGAATTGATTCCAGAAACAGTTAATGCAGAGAGTTTCAACATATTCTAAAATCATGCATTTTTTAACCAATCTGGCCATAGTTCTGTGGCTCATTGCCCAAATCCAGATTACTAGTTAATTTACCATTAAACAGCCAATAGTCTCTCTAGCAAAGAGCATTTTTTCCATCCCAGATATATTACATAAAATTCTATTTAGAACTATATGCTTGCTATGTTCATTTTTTATTTATTTTATTAGTTCCAAAAACACTACCAGCATTGCAAAGATGACCTGAATACTTGGTTTAACCCGAGATGACTGGTTCTGTTAATGAGTACAGCATTTATGAGTAATTTCTTACACTTGGATAATGTTATGTCCATCTTAGCATTTCAATTAATGTGCCCTTTTAAGTGGTGGAGGATACGCTTATTTTTAGCTTGGATTATTACACTATGCAGTTAATTTTAATCTTAATTATCCCTCACATTTCCAATCTACGAAAATCAGCCTTGGAAACAAGAGTGATTCATATTCACAGAAGATATGATGTTAAACAATATGAGCAAAGTGAAGATTAAATGTGGAAAGCAGGATACCTGGGCAAGCAAGAAGAATGCTGTGGATTTCAGGCACCATGAAGAAAAATTAACATTACCTAAAAATCTGGTAATTTACGATTAATTTAAATGCAATAATCTATTAAATTAGGTTTGAATAAAGATGACAAGGAACCAAACTAGCCTACACTACACATGGCTCATAAAATCAGGCCCACAAATCAAAAGTTTCAAGTAAAATTTATTTCCTGCAAAGGAGAATTTGCATTATGAATATGAGAAACAGTGGCTCAAATGTTTTTGAGCAGTGAGAGAATTCATATAAACGTAATGGTTTCTAGTAAACTTTTATTCCCCATTCATTTAATGAGGATTTTATTAATGTAACAGTAGAAGCAGCTAATAACATTAAAAACTGTCTTTTAATAATGTGTGTATAAAAATGGTAATTATACGTATTACACAAGTAATTACATTTACCTTTTGAAAATATATCTTCGTATTGCTGTGAGGTAACTGCCTGAGGATATTTGATTCCTGCTCCCCAAGCAATTAGGGGAGTTAATGTTTCTGATGGATGACTTGCTCCATGAGTCCCTAAACATATAGAAAATAAATCAAGTTGTTTTATTATTATTTTGTGGTTAATCTTTGGTGAGATTCACAGCCTTTGGGGCTGGCTGGTAGCTCAACAGCTCGAGTCCTAACCAAGGATCTAGGAACTGTTAAGGTAACGTCGGAGGATATAAGTTGTTCCAAGTAGGGTGTGGTTTTTTGTTTATTATTTTTATTTTTAAAATGCTGGCTTTTGAATACCATTTCTCTGCTCCGTTCATCTAGAGCAGGGGTGCCAAACTCGAGGGCCGCATCAGCGTTGTGTTTGACCTCGGGAAGCGGGGTGGGGGTGGCCAGCTATACGTCAATCATGTCAGGGGTGCCTGTGGTGACTCAAGAGCTCTGCCAGCGATAATGGGCTGCCCCGGGCGTTGAGTTTGACACCCCTGATCTAGAGTGTAGTCTGCAGCTTCTATACCACTCAAATTATGTCTTCATGCAACTCTCCCTTTTTGCCTCGCAGTTTACCCTCAACTGCCCTTGAGCTTCTGAAGGATTGCCCCAATCTGGATCTTCAATTATTCATAAAGTATTTCTATGTATTTACTACTACCAACCAACAACCTAAAACTAAGGTTTACTCAAATTCCTAGAGATGCCTCAGGCACTTCATTTCTTTACATCAGTGTTTCTCAACCTTGGCCACTTGAAGATGTCCGGACTTCAACTCCCAGAATTCTGGGAGTTGAAGTCCAGACATCTTCAAGTAGCCAAGGTTGAGAAACACTGCTTTAGATAGTAAAAAAAAATTCTATAACAAACTGTTTGCTCATTAATCTCATCAGGCATAATCGTCACTCCAATTTTTTTAATCACTTTCAGTAATTCAAGATCTCTCCTTTTCTTAAAATGATACTGCCGCTTTTCTCTTCCCATTCCTTAGCTTCAACCTCATTTGTCAACCCATCCTATATGATCTTGATGTTTCTCTTCTCCTTTTAAACCACTTATTAAAATCTCTGATTTGGTTCTTTTGTTCCTAGTCCCAGATCAATTTGTTTTCATTTATTAGCCCCATCTAAATTGAAATTTTTCGGTCTCAGTCAGAAGACCTTTGGTGTTATTGCTGAAATCTGTCTAAGTCAGTGATGGGAAATCTTTTTTTTTTATCAAAGATTATATTCCTAACAAAGTCATCTACTGGGGCCTCATAATGTGCTCATGATTCAGGGAGGATGTGGCTAATTTAAGAATAAAGTGACACTGACTTTTTTCCCCCTTATACCTTTTTGTTCCTCTCTCTCTCACTCCCCACAAGAAGTTTCAGAATACCCAAATGATCAGCTGATTGACTTTTGCTGCATATCTGAACTAATTTTGCTAGAAATTAGACTAAGAGATATGAATATACACCAGAGACCAAATCTGCAGATAATGTTTTGATTACGCTTTGTCCACTGTAAACCCTAAGATAACCCTAAAGACTCCTTTAATAATTTTTATCGATGTTTAACAATGGATGGGACAGTTGTGAAAGGATTGCTTCAGATATATCTGCAATATTAGAGCCGAGGTGGCGCAGTGGTTAAATGCAGCACTGCAGGCCACTTCAGCTGACTGCAGTTCTGCAGTTCGGCGGTTCAAATCTCACCGGCTCAGGGTTGACTCAGCCTTCCATCCTTCCGAGGTGGGTGAAATGAGGACCCGGATTGTTGTTGGGGGCGATATGCTGACTCTGTAAACCGCTTAGAGAGGGCTGAAAGCCCTATGAAGTGGTATATAAGTCTAACTCCTATTGCTATTGCTAATATTAGGCTGCTTCTAAGATAAGACTGATACAACTGAGAATGTAGCCATGCCAGCCTATATTTGCACAGGTGGTCCTCAACTTATAGCTGTTCATTTAGTGACCATTCGGAGTTACAACAGCAATGAAAAAGGGGACTTCTGACCATTTTTCACATGATCTTTGCAGCAACTGCCTTGCTTAGCAATGGAAATTTTGGACTCGGTTGTGGTCATAAGTCGAGGACTACCTATATTGCTCTGCATCTGTGATATTTATTCTGTTTGTGCAGCTTCTAAATGATACAGTGCTGTGAAAATAAACATAAGCATCCATTTCTAAAAAAAAATTAATTCCAAAATATAATTAACCCTAGGTAAAGAAAATACTGGCTTGTGTGATGAATAAAGGAAGCAAAACATGGAATGACACAATGGACAAAGATTTTCTGAGCGGAACCTTTATAGTGAAACATAATCTCACCCCAGTCTGTCATTCCGTGGTCAGATGTTAAGATAAAGGCTGTGCTGCCATCATTTCCATAGAAGTCCTCAACCAATGAAACGATTTCCTGTACACCTTCATCAACTTTCCTGATATTGTTCTTATACTCCCTACAGAAAAAGCAAAATATTGTAACTATGAATCTAGAAGTACATTTACACAAGGTTTAAAAATAGCACCAATCACAGTAATAAAAGCATTGAAATATCCCCTAATTAATTAATTTTGTACAATATTCCTTTCTTCACATTACAGAACTGGATTTAAAGCACTCCAAGCATTTAATTTTCAAACATGATATTGTATAAAAAATGAAACAGTCAAAATGCAACTTTACTTAGATGAAAGTGCTTGAAATATTTTTTTTATTACAAGCTGCTATTTTTTCACCTGCACATTCAGAATGTAATGGTATTAACCTGTATTGTCATTCTGCAGGAAAACATTCCAGCTGTCTATATAGTCCAGTTTAAACATTTTTCTTTTCCTTCGTTTGTTACAATTACATTATTATTTAATTTTAGTAGAAGATATTAACACTTATTATATAGAATGCCCCAGTCCTTCCATCAACCAAATAAATAACATTTATTATTATTGCAGAGGGAGCCATGCTCGTGAAACTGATCTTGTCCTCAATAGCAATTTTTGTTCCATTCTCTTTCATGCTCTTCACAAGATATTTGAAACCTCTCATTTGTCTAACACATGAAGTTTCTTAATTTGAGAATTATTAAAAAGCTTAATGCTTTCCTACAAAGATTATGGTACAAAGTGTTAGCAAACTGTCTAAACTACAGCTTTTACATAAATGAATTAACCTGTTTTTTCCAGAGTCATAAATTTATCTCTCACTTGGTATAGATATAATCACTGTAACGAAATCAACCTAATTGAAATAAAACTGAAAATTAAATCACACAAAAGAAATTGTTCAAATATAATTGTGTCCTTTTAATTCTATTTCAGTGGAGGATTTAGGCACATTGTTAATTCTCTCACTTATATCAAATGTACTCTGCAAAAATGCCTTTAATTAATTAAACAGAATAGGAAAAGGAAAAAATAATAAAGTGGGGGGGAGGGAGGCCGAACATCAAAGAGACATATAAAGACTTCTCACACATGTTTATACAAATACAGCACTTTCAATAAAGGATCAGCATCATTCATAATCATTTATATACTGTAACCTATATCTGTAAACAATTTGATCATCAGTTGGAAGTAACATCAAGTACTGAATCCACTGGATAACTGGTGCTATAAATTAAAGATATTTAAAATTGTATAGCTTTGGTTATACTTATATTATATTTAAAATATATAAAGCATACATTAGCCGCCCGGAGTCCTCCGGTATTGGGCGGCCTAGAAATTTAACAAATAAATAAAAAAATAAATAAATTTTTACCTTGAATGAGGCCGATGAGCATGACCATTTGTATCTAATCCTAATAAGTGCAGGAAGAAAATGATTTTTTGTTCATGAAGTTTAGAAAACAATGTTTCATTGTTTTTAGCCAAGTTGAAGAAATCCTAGAACAGAAAACCAAGTAAATTACTCTGAGCACCAGAAACGGTTCTAAGCAGAAAGTTAGAACTTTTGTATCAGCAATTATCACGCAGAAGAACCTGGAAGGAAGACATTTAGATAAATTCCTCTATAGGATGTGGACCCTATATTCATTTCTACAAACCCTCAGATTCTTTTCCCACTGACTTTTACAGTATAACAAAAAGAAATTCTAAGTAAAAATACTGAAGGAGTACTTGGGTAGCAGGAAGTAGGAATCTTCATAATTTAAAGACATCAGTTCTCTTTGCATTCTGCAACAAAAATCTCTCATTCTTTCTTCAGATGGAAATACGGACACGTACTACAAACGAAGGACAAGAAAATCCAACCTAAAATTGTCCTAAATACTGAACACTACCTAAAAGCCAACTTTATTTAAAATGCACCACACTGTTTAAAAAAAAAAACCCAGAAACAACAAGGAGTAAAGGAGATAGCACAAATTTGCCAGCTATAATCTGCCAGTCACATCAAAGGGATCCAAAATGAAGATTTTTATTCACCTTAACCTGGTCAAAAACCCAAGTGTCCAGTATAGTGGCATCTTCAGCTGCAAAGTCCTCTCTTTCAGCTTTATAGCAATTGGTGTAAACGTGATCACCAGTAGCCCCTGCAAACATTCCAGATGAAGGAAAGGATTAGTATATTTTTTAATTCAGTTTGCCTAAGTCTTCTCAAAACATATTTTAGCTTCACTCAAATGTACTTGAAAGTACCTAGAGTTGTTTCACACCAGCTCTTAGAAGCTGCTCACACACATTTTACATGGATAATTTCGCTAAAAGAGATATTTCCTTCTATCGATATGTAAACAACCACCAAAATGATGGGAAGCTAGTAACAGGAGTCTTGGGCTTATAACAAACTCCTTATCAAACAAAGCATAATATTATATAGTCATTATTGGCAGCCCAAGACCCTTGCACAGTACTGAATATGTTTTTGTTTTTATTTATTTTACTTTTTGAGGAAAATTAATCTACCAATGATCTAGGCAGTATTTTAAAAACATGCATGGACTAAAATAGTCAGAAGACAAATTCACTGAAAGTCCCCAAATTGTATCCACAATTATAGTGCTTCAGCCGAACATTTAGTGCAGAGGTTCATGTTGTCATCAAAGAAGGATGACCATCAGACTTAGCATGTCCTACATAGGGTATTTCTGGGAAATGAATATTCAAAAGACTTCTGGTTATTGCAATTAATTATAAATATTTTAATATTTTGTAAACAAAGAATAATTAACTCTAAGATACGCTCACCTTTAGCAAACATAGGTAGAATATCTGGACTTCCCCAGCTCCAAGTATATTTACTTTCGTTGAAAATAGAATCAAATTCCACCGGATTTTCTTTCCATCCTGTAAATCAAAAGATGCTTTGCTGAAGCTATTTGCTTTTTTTAAAGATAGAAAAGTAAGATTTGGTGCCAGTTGTTAAAAGCTATAAAGGCATTATGTTCATTTGGAGAAAGTGAATCTACATCATCACATTTAATTAGCAAGTTACATACTTATTTTTAACATGGGGAAATTATCATTTTTGTGTAGAAAATTTGAAAATAGTTCAAAATTCTTACATAGAAATAATAATTTTCAATTTACTTTTCTGTCAATGTTTACTAAAAATTGCCTGAGGAATCTAGCTGAAAAACATCAATGGTATTGGAAATTTCAAAGAAAGATCACAAATATTATTGTGAATTAAATTAAAAGAAGCTGCAACTTTACATGATACTATAATATTATTCATATATAGTATCATGTAAAGTTGCAGCTTCTTTTAATTATGACTTATTAAACAATTCAAACAAATAAAACAATACTGGATTCTTCTGACTATCCTTTCTTTGTTTTCATTTGTTTCCCAAAATTTCCGCTTGCATTTCCAGGAATTTGTTTGAGGTCTAAAATAGGCAGAAAAATGAGCTGGGGATCTCAGAAACCAGCAAATGATAGTTATTTTACTTCGTGACCCGACAAATGCGCGCGTGACAAAAGCGCACCGACAAAACAGTGGCGCTAAAACCGCAACGTCACCAACGTGACGTCATCAACGTGGCGACAACAGCGCGCCGGCAGAAGCGCGATTTAAGTTAAGGTAACGGTTAGGTTTAGGGTTAGGGTTAGGTTTAGGGTTAAGGTTAGGGTTAGGTTTACAGCGCACTTCTGTTGCCGTGCTGTTGTCGCCGTGCTTCAGTGCTCATTCGTCGGCGCGCTTTAGAACTCGTGGTTTTGTCATTGTGGTTTAGTCGGGCGCGCTTTTTTCGTTCGCCCTTTTGTTGGTGAACCATTTTATTTTGTTCTATATGTCTCCATTCACACATCATACTAAAGTAAAATTGTAAGCAAGAAGCCAACAAGCCATTGTTTCAAATGGCTATCCTATTCTGTAATATAACATGCTGTACAATCAGCAATATATATAAAGAAGGATTCATTTTTATTTTCTTATAATATGAATGAATATATAAATTCATACATGTATAGGGAGGGAGGGGGAGAGAGAGAATGAGAATGAAATTAGGACTGCAGTTCTGTTCAGATTTATTTAAGAACATACCCCACTAAAGCTAATGATAATCATACACAGTATTGTGCTGCAAATATCATTTAGGCACAGTAATAAAAGTTGAACACTAGTCTCAAACGCTAATACCTGATTGCATTTAAGTTGTGTTCTCATAATGGAAAGCTGACATACTGCCATAATTCTATAAAGTAGTAGCTCCTATTTACAAAAGATTAAATGAGTGGATTTCAAAGACATAGACTCAGTTCTTTAATATACTAAAATAAAATGAAATAAACCACGTTATGGTTTATGATGAAACATAAGCTTACCCAGGTATGATTACAGTCATTCAATGAAGCATAATTAACCAAACTACAGCTTAACACCACTATCTCATTTTCCATTTATATCAGAGGTCTTCCAGAATAATAAAGTAGGATAGGATGCAGAGAAAATTGCCACAAATCGGCAATCTAATTTACACACAGCAGTTCCTGTGTTCCTTGTATAGCGAAAGGAGCTGCAAAAGACACAGAAAGCCCTTTTTTGTTGTTGAAATAAATTGGATGTTCCATACCTCTAGCAACAGCACTGACATCTTCATAAAATCCAGCTATTAGAGCAACGTGCCCAGGTCTAGATTCTGTTGGAACACGAGTGTGAGATACTCCCCAACTGCCTCGTGAAGCTATGATATTCCTGGAAAGAAAGATTGATTCCAAATTAAAAAGCTGTTGGCATAGCTCAGTTACATTTCAAGTACTGAATCTTTAGGCTGCCATGAAAAACAGGGAACGATATCATGGAGTCCGCTTGTAAAAACAAGAATGCCCATATCTAAGCGTTAGACAAGTAAGCTAGTAATTCAATTCAAGCATAACGTTAAACTTAAAACACTTCTGCATGACATGCACAGCTTAATCTATAGTACACTCTTTCTGAAACTTGGCAACTTTAAAATGTATGGACTTCAACTCCCAAAATTCTTTAGTCAGCCATGCTGGCTAGAGAATTCTGGGAGTTGAAATCCACACATCTTAAAGTTGCCAAGTTTTTAGAAAGACTGTTATAATACCAGTAATGAGTAAAAAATGTATAAAATGCTGAAACAGATTCAGCAAATGAAAAACAAAAATCTTTGATAGTAATCTTATGATACTTCTTCATTAGCTAATAGGGATCACTTGTAGGGATTTTGGTTTGTTTGTTTTTTTAAAATTATATTTACGACCCCAAACCCTGATTATATCTTCAATACTATGAACCCATGAAAAAGAAATGGTTTAAAAAGTGGAAAGAACTGATGTGGCTGAAACAGTTCTATATCGCAGTCATTCCAGCCTCCAGTGTTTGTGTTCAGAGACCAAAAAGGGAAACAAATTCAAAGTAATTCTCATTTTCAGATGAGGCTGGTACACAGAATCCCACAAACTTTGAGTACAATCAGTGGTTACCCAACATTCAGGTCCAAATCATGCACTAATTTTTTTTACGTAAGATTAGTGTCCTCCAGATGTATTGTAGTTCGACTGCTGCCAACTTCAGTCTGATGCATTGATTCATTGAATCTGTAGCCCCCAAATATCTAGAACACATCAGGTTGCCTATCCCTGCTTTAAACTATGATGAAGAACGTCAGACATAGAAAACCTGATGTGTTAAGTAAGGTAATCCATTGTTCAGTTTTCCAACACAAACTGAGTGACATACACACTCATGACATATTGGAGAAGGAGACAGGAAAATATGCAAACCCAGGGCTGGATTGGGAAGACAGTAATTATGTAATTGCTCATAATGTCATAGTTAAGTACTTGGGGATTTTCCCTTAAGAAAATTATTAAGAGCCGAGGTGGCGCAGTGGTTAAATGCAGCACTGCAGGCTACTTCAGCTGACTGCAGTTCTGCAGTTCGGCTGTTCAAATCTCACCGGCTCAGGGTTGACTCAGTCTTCCATCCTTCCGAGGTGGGTAAAATGAGGACCCGGATTGTTGTTGAGGGCGATATGCTGACTCTGTAAAACCGCTTAGAGAGGGCTGAAAGCCCTAGGAAGCGGAATATAAGTCTAACTGCTATTGCTATTGCTACTGCTATTAAAAATAAGAATCGAATTACATAATTTCAACACCCAGACTTGAATAACAAGTTCTTTCCCTCAGCAACCAATACTTATAACAAACACTGGAAGGAAGTTACCTAAGGAAAGGTGCATTAGAATTGCCCCCGTCATCCAACGTATATAGTGAATCTGCACGCAGACCGTCCGCAACGAACAGTACTAAGCGTTGCGCGGGTGGCGGCATCAGAATTTGATGAGGAGTCATTCCATGGACCAGAGGAGAGGTGAAATAAATGTCGAAGATAGAGATCAGGAACACACAATGTACCAGAATACCAGCAACTATAAAAAATTGCATATTCATGGCGATACGTTGTCAGCGAGGATGCGAACAAGGAATCCAACACTAAAAAAAAAAAAAACAATCAAAAGTAATTAAAGGTCAGTGAAGCAGGAAATCATTGTATCCTAAACTCACAAATGTTGTTGATCCACAAACAGCTAACAATATTCGAGCACAGAGGAGGGTGAGGCTGCTTCTTCATGAAAAAAAGGTTGTGCAATTACCGGTAGTTCTTGACTTACAACAGTTAATTTGGTTGACTGTTCAACCAAGCACTGGGGGAAAAAAAGACTCATGACTGTTTTTCACACTTACGACCATGACAAGCATCCCCATGGTCAAGTGATCAAAATTCAGACACTTGGCAACTGATTCATACTTATGATGGCTGCAGGATCATGGGATTATTGTTTGCACCTTCTGACAAGCAAAATCCGCTTAAGAGCTGTGTTACTAACTCAACTGCAGTGATTCCCTCACTAACACGAGCAAAAGGGTCATAAAATGGGGCAAAATTCACTTAACAACGGTCTCATTCAGCAACAGAAATCTGGGGTTCAATTGTGCCCAAAAGTTGAGAACCACCTGTATGACAGGTGACAGTCAGAAAGCATACAAAATTTGCAAATCTTTGCTTTAATTATCCAAAAAGAGGCTTTTTAATGTGTTTCTCTGCACTGTCAAGAACTTCCTTCAAAAGCAATAGCAATAGCAGTTAGACTTATATACCGCTTCATAGGGCTTTCAGCCCTCTCTAAGCGGTTTTTACAGAGTCAGCATATTGCCCCCAACAACAATCCGGGTCCTCATTTTACCCATCTCGGAAGGATGGAAGGCTTAGTCAACCCTGAGCCGGTGAGATTTGAACCGCCGAACTGCAGAACTGCAGTCAGCTGAAGTAACCTGCAGTGCTGCATTTAACCACTGCGCCACCTCAGCTCTTGATTTACATAGCCTTAATGCCAACATATATGCAGAATCACCTACATTATTAAACCAGTGTTTCTTAAACTTATTTTTCTCAGGATCTCTTCCCATGTTTAAAAATTATGGAGGACCCCCCCCCCAAAATATTTTTTCTTTATGGATTACGTTTATCGATATTTAAAATGTATTAAAAAATAAAACTGACAGATTGGCTGCCATTATTATTTCTCACATTTGTTTGATAGGATTTTAAAGTTGCCTTGTGGCCAGCTGGGCAGCAAACCTATTTAATAAATAAAATAAATAAAAACACTGTGTTATTTTTCAACATAGTCTGGTAAGCAGTTTTGATTTTTTCAGACCGCTGAGAGATCCACACTTTACAAAACACTGAATTAAGCATTGGAGCAGCTAATTAATTTAAAAATCTTAAGCTTAATTACCTTATTTAGTTATTAAATTATTAAACAATAAGAGGCAACCACAAGCAAATTACCTTCTAAAATAAAACATAAACATTACAAAACTAATGAAACACAAATAAAGTAATCAGAAGGGGAAAAAATGCTTCTTTCCTGGAAGCATAAAATATAGGAGCTAACAAAACTCCTGAGGAAGCAGATTTGGCAACAACTAAGCAGAAGGTGCTTTTTCTAAACAACCATTTGATGGACTACTAAAAGCACATACTTCTTTATGAGGGTTTCTCTTAACCACCTTTCTGCCTTGGTATGAGCAATCCATCAAACAGTCAAGCCCTAAGTTAGCTAAGGCTGTAAAAGTAACAGATGGTATGTATAATGAAACAAGCCACATCAGAAACATGTATTTTTGCTGTGCTGTGCTTTGATGCAATTTTGCAACAATGTACAATCTCTATTTATTTATTTTCCCCATCCTTTCTTGTTCTTTTACAGAAGTTGGTACTTAACAAAAAAAAAAACCAGGCTGATTAATTGCTTAATTGCTTTTCACACCATTAGGAAATGATGTGAAAGAAAATGGACAAAAAATGCATTTAAAACCCAAGGCTAAATTAGGCATAACACTGGCAATAAATATATATTTTTAAATACAGGCACACAGTAACATAATTCTGATATTAGGTACTACGTCAATTACATTTTCCACCCACTAAAACTCCCAAAACTCTCTCTTCAAGATATCAAAATAATAAGCATCTAATACAGTGTTTCTCAACCTTGGCGCTGTGCTGGCTGGGGGATTCTGGGAGTTGAAGTCCACAGGACTTAAAGTCGCCAAGGTTGAGAAACACTGATCTAATAAGTCATCCATCCATGAACCATGAAGGCCAGATCTCAATTAACCATCACTCCAAAGCAGGGGTGTCAAACTGAAGGCCCGTAGGCCAGATGCAGTCCATGGGGCCGCCCTGGAAACAGCCAAGGACCGGCCCACAGTGTCTCTGCCAGCAAAAAATGGAGGACAGGAGGGCTCCAGGTGGCCCGCCTGAGATCCATTTTCGCTGGCAGACAGTTGCAGGAGGCCGTCGCAGCCGAAAATGGCGCTTGGGAGCCTGTTTTTGCTTGGCGGAGTACTCTGGCCATCACAGGTATCCCGGACACGAGTGACGTCGAGCCCTTGGATGGACTGCAGGTGGCCCACCTTGGCCAGCCTCCCCTGCCCCCCCAAGGTCAAACCCAACCCTGATGCGGTCCTCAATGAAATCGAGTTTGACACCCCTGCTCCAAAAAGGCCATTGGGAACTTTTGTACTTAGGGCTTCATGGCCCTAAGTGGTTAGAGTGCAGTACTACAGCCACTTCAGCTGACTGTGACCTGCAGTTCAGCGGTTCTAATCTCACCAGCTCAAGGTTGACTCAGCCTTCCATCGTTCCAAGGTGGGTAAAATAAGGACCCGGATTGTTGTTGGGGGCAATATGCTGACTCTGTAAACCGCTTAGAGAGGTATATAAGTCTAACTGCTACTGCTATTGCTATCACATAATCTTGCTCTTTACAAAAACCGACAACACTTTGAGTCAGAGCTAAATTCTGCCCCACTTCCCTCAAACCACCAAATCAAGACATTTTGGGGGCTCTAAACAAAGCACCAGAGAATGCAAAAGAATTAAAAACAAGAAACAGATCGGGCAGTTCTTCTCAGGCAACTCCATCATTGCTTGACAAAGAGTTGTCTATTTCTCCCAGTAAAGCTACAAGCTAATAAACTAGTGGGGGCAATTTTGGTTGGAGCCTTCTACTAAACCAGGTCCCTTTAGGTCAAGGGGGGAGGGGTTCCAACCTTGGCAACTTTAAGGCTTGTGGACTTCAACTCCCAGAATTCCTCATACCTGAGGAATTCTGGGAGTTGAAATCCATAGGTCTTAAAGTTGCTATGGTTGGACACCTCTGTTTTTAAGCTGAATAAAAATGTAAACTCTTTGAAGCAAAATGCCGATCTTATTTTTTCCCCAAACTACTCCATTTAATGCCCACTGTCTTTTGAAAAGTTTGCCTCACAAAGCTGGGATGTTGATAGTGCTTTTTTTTTTTTTTTTTAAAGGCCAAAATATTAATCTTTATCAAATAGGTCACCATTCACTATCCATTTCTATTTATGTTTTCAACAAGAAAGAAATATCTACAGAGCAAGGGTAAACCAAGGAAAGGAGATATTTAAAGCATCCACACAAGTCCCAAAAAATACTGTATTTTAGCTGCGTTTTTCAAAAAGCCTATGCTCCAATGAGCATTACGAGCCTGCTATGTATAATTTAAAAGAATCAATTGGAAATGCATTTTCAAATACCATAGCGTGCATATTGCTAAAAAGTGTGAAGAGATGCTATTTTTTTTTCTGGGAGGTTTAAAAAAAATATCAGAGATGATTCAACCCAGATTGTCAAGGAGATAGGAAACAATTAATTTATACACAAGGACAAACCAAGCAGAAATATCACCTCAGAATTTTATGCTGAAATGGATGCTACTATATTGTTCAAGAGTAAGAACTGCCTTGAATGTTAACCAGGTTCTTTGGCTCCACATGTTCAGCTGAAATGATCTTCTAATTTATATATAAATACAAATTTGGATCTGACACCTTAAATATTAGAAACAATATTGTAGAAATAATCGAGAGTCATGCACTTTGCTCACACCCTAAATCAATTTGAATATGCTTGCATGGCATATGGGAGCTGTCATATTTCATAAGATAATTTTTGAATGACTATTCATTTATATGTGTCTAGGTAACTAATATAATCCCTCAAAAGAGCTTCCAGTGAAGATTTTCATTGATTATTTTACATTGCAATAATACATGTCATCTGCTTTAAATTATAAATACAGTTAACCCAAGGTAAAAAGCTCCTTGTGAGTTAAATATTCCATTAATATCATTTGATTCATCAAGCTGTGTCTTTGTATCAGCAATTCCCATGCAAAACCTTTAAGAAACGTATATGATTTATTACAAGTTTGTAACTAATATTATACAATCTACTCTTCTGAACTTCTTGTTATATTCTCCAGATATCAGTTTAGGTAACTCTGAGGAAATAGGGTCTCCTATTTGGCAAGATCTGCAATATTGTTAAAAGCCAATGACTAAAAATATGGTTTAGACCACATCATTCATTTTAGAAGACTTGAATACTATTGCAGACATTCCAAAGCAGGAATATCCTCAAAATACATATATACAACCTGACATTCCAATGGACCTAGCTATTATCCCACGGGGACTGATATTAAAGGAATAGAATTTGGAGGATACCTAGATAAGGGAGGCTGGTGTTTAGCATAAAGTTATTTGGCTTTGTCTAATTACCACTCAGAAAGAGGAATTCAGATAAACTCACCTTTATGTGAAGTAGCACAGTTCACATTTTAGAAGTAATATTGTATTGAATTGAGCAAACACAATATTTAAAGTTCAACTAAAATAAAAGAAGAATATTGTATGTATGTATGTATGTATGTATGTATGTATGTATGTATGTATGTATGAATGTACACACACGCACAAGAATCCATTAATTGTTGCAGCTTGGAACTATAAAATAATTGCTTATATGACATAAATTTGGTGTTGACTATACTAGCAACAATTTAAGTAGATTATTCCAGGATGGGCTTACCTCAACCTGACTCTTCCCTTTTCATGCATCTTTACCGATGTCTTTGATTTCATTGCACAATTCCACTGGTTCTCTATAAATGACAGACAGGGCTTAAAAGCAATTTCTGATGTGTTTCCTGATAATGGTAGTAATATGCTCAAGATAACATTGCGTGCTGATTGATTTTGTTTATAGCTTTATATTGACTTGAAACGTGCACATGAACATCTGTTCCATAGTTATCCTACAGCCACGTCTTTTCTCTTGTAATTCCGCTGTTCCACCTCCTTGTAACAATAATATTGTCAAAGAACTCCATTCAACAGTTTTTAATTTTCTTTACACTGTATAAGGAAAAGTCTCTGCTCTGTGGGCTGAAGACCACTAGAGGACAGGACTGCCTTTTCCCCACTTTAAATGTAGTTACGGAACATAGGCAAATAATGGAACTCTATTTTATAAATTGCACGAAATACTACAATTTAGAGATGAGAAACATTTCTATTCCTCAATGGCCCGTTAATGTCTGCTAGGAATAGTGAACAAATTTAGATCATTTAATCCCCATGATATCTACCCTACCATTTCAGCTGCCTATTCCAGTGCTCCCCAAATAATTAGAAGACCTTTGATGTGGAAGCAGTGGCAGAGTATTCAGATTACTCTCAAACAGGAATCAGCTTTGCAGCATCCCTTTTGATCCTCTCCAGATTGAGATCAAAAAGTTTAACTCTTTCTTTTTGGAAAATGGGCATTTGTTGGAAGAAAGCCAAAGCATAATAATTTGGGAAAGCCCAAACACAATAATAAAGCCCAAATGCAATAATTAGATTTTTCAATCCATAATAGTGACAATTATGCACTTGTGACAATTAAACTTTTTAAAGCCCAGGGACTGCCTGTTTTGTTGTATGCCACGCAATGTTGCACTTAACAAGTACAGTCTTGCATTAGGAGTCGCACAATCTAAATTTCTGGGACCTTTGCTTTGAGTTTCCCTGTCCACGACCTGTGTTGGGCTACCCAGGGCCTCCCCATCTGCCTGAGGCATCCTTCACTTCTTACCACGCTGCCTCTCTGCTCAGATTTTGGCTCCCTCTTGTCTCTGAAGGTTGGCTGAAAGAGTGCCCGAAAAAGGAATCCAGCTCCCCTCTGTGTTTGGGAAGAGAACTCTGACAAGAGCCGAGGTGGCGCAGTGGTTAGGGTGCAGCACTGCAGGCCACTTCAGCTGACTGTTATCTGCAGTTCAGCGGTTCAAATCTCACCGGCTCAAGGTTGACTCAGCCTTCCTTCCTTCCGAGGTGGGTGAAATGAGGACCCGGACTGTTGTTGGGGGCGATATGCTGACTCTGTAAACCGCTTAGAGAGGGCTGAAAGCCCTATGAAGCGGTATATAAGTCTAACTGCTATTGCTAAGGTGCAGAAATACAGGCCATAGAATACTCTTTCCTAGGCTGTGATAACTCTAAAATATTGTTAAACAAACATAAGTCTACTCAGATTGTTCTGATATGGTCACTGTGCATGGGATGACCACATCAGAAAAGAAAATGATAGCAAAACTTTATACCATCACTGTAATAATTTTAGTTTATGTCTGTATATTTCAATAAACTTCAAATTGGGGCTGGGGATGCTAAGGGACAAAACGGGTAAATTTCACATCTAAAAGCCAAACCTTGCCCAAAAGTATTGCAATTCCAGTAGGACTGCTCTTTTTTGATAGATGTTCTATGCCAAACTATGCTTTGATAAACTATTCTATAAGTAATAATTTGCTTATAATTTAAATAAAACATAATGAACTAGATTCATACAGCATGCATAATCTGAACCATGGTAAAAACAGCAGTGGTTGAGCTCATATAACTTCCTTAAACTCAAACCAAACACATTTTTGAAGAATGTGTTTTAATTTTTGTATTAGCATCCGGAGATCTACCAATGGAATTCTCATGGATAAAGGCTGCGTCCACACAAATTTCAGCCCTCTTTTGGTTTGCTGAATAAACCACTATTTATAAAAATAATAAACATAAACCACAGTCTCATCATATCTTAATCCTAGGCCAAAAACAATCCTACTTCGGCTTTGCCTGTGCAATCCCTCCATAGTAAGAACTTGCTTGGTTACAATAGCTAGCTAATCTTGGACTTTTTTTTTAAGGTGGGCAGAATGCAATCCAGAGGGGTCCTTGGATGGGAGACCACCAGGAAATTCCATCGTATAATAGCTTTGGAAATCAAGGAAACATTTTATTTATTCATCCCACCTTTATTATTTCTACAAATACTTCAAAAGCAGGAAGCATATCCAACACACTTTCCTCCTCCTATTTTTCCCACAATATAAGTCTCTGAGGCGGGTTGGATTGAAAGAGAGGGAGTGACTGGCCCAAAGTCACCCAGCTGGTTTTCATGACTTAGGTGGGACTTACATGGCAGGAGGCAATGCACAATACTTCCATAATATTGTCAAGAAAAATGACCCTGAAAGTCAAGCTTCGTTGGAAACTTCAGTCCATGCACATACATTTCGATTACTTCAAGTATTCTTAATTCCAGCGATCTAATGTATTGACAATAGAGCAGTGTTTCTCAACCTTGGCAACTTGAATATGTCTGGACTTCAACTTCCAGAATTCCCCAGCCAGCATTCGCTGGCTGGGGAATTCTGGGAGTTGAAGTCCAGACATCTTCAAGTAGCCAAGGTTGAGAAACACTGGATTAGTGTCTGCAATAAGGCATAGCTTATCATGTTGTTGCTGGCATGCTTAAACACGTGCCAACCACAGTGATGGCACCAAAAGTCAAGCCTCACTGGAGAGTTGGGTTCATGCACACACACACTTCCACAAATGATTACTTCGATTGTTTTTAATTCCAGCAATCCAATGTATTGACAATAGTATACTAGTGTCTACAATAATGCATAGCTTATCATGTTGTTGCTGGCATGGTTAAACACAAGAGTACCAACCACAAGCTATTAGCAAATCTCCTGGGCATCACCAGTCCCCACCTTCTTCCCAAATCAAAACCTACCGAACACTCCCTGGAGACAAGAGACGCAGCGTCAGGAAACAGGACATTCAGCATCATTTCAGGAAGCGACTGATTTATGTTGCTTACCTGGCTTATTCCACCGGCTACTGCGAGGACAATCGTTTCCTTGGAGACATATGCCAACCACCCACCCACCCCCCAAAAAAAGACTCCACCACCCTTGGCAGATGGGGAGAAAGTAATGAGGAAAAGTGCAGAAAGCAAAACGTTCACGAACCCTGTGCTGCCCCAGCAGTATATAGCTAGTGTAGGAATTAAGCACTGTCTCCTTTAAGAAACGACCTCATGGGAAATGTAGGCAGAGACTGCCTTATGGGAAATGCAGTTCCATGACATGTGATCACACTTCTGCTTCTGATTGGCCGCTGGGGCATCCTGCCTGCATGCAAAGATTATAGCCGGTCAGTTTGAATGCGTTTGTGAACCGGAATAGTAGTGTTTGTATCTCTGCTTAGCATGGGAGTGAAATCATCATCTTTTTACACCACTGTGATGGGACAGATTGTGGAAAGTCAGAAGTATCTTAACACTGAACTGTACGTTTTGCTATTAGGAATGCCTGATAATAAACGTGATCTGAATGAGATTCCTAAGCGTGGAATTAACTGCATGCCCAGGGCAAGCCTACAATGCTCGAGGCAGAACAGAAGTGTTTTTAATTCCAGCAATCTAATGTATTGACAGTGGACATAACCAATTCCCGCAAACGGTCTTAGCCTTCAGAACCACCTCCGCCCCACTATCTTTTCTGCACTCTTTCCAGAGCCTCACCATCTTCTTTACATTGTGGTGACCCAAAATCGGATGCAGCATTCCAAGTGAGGTCTTACCAAGGCATTCTAAAGCAGGCGTGTCACTTCCCCTGATCTTGATTGGTTAATACTGCCTAGGATTGGGTTGGCTTTTTTTGACAGCTGCAGCACATTGCTGGCTCACACAGGTAGCCCTCGACTTACAACAGTTCATTTAGTGACCGTTCAATGTTACATCATCAGTGAAAAAAAGGGACTGGAGCCCCTTTTTCACACTTAAAAGCCATCTCAGCATCCCCATGGTCCCGTGATCGAAATTCAGATGTTTGGCAACTGACCAAGAGTGGGTTCCTGCCAGTTCTAACCTCTTCTATAGAAGAGGTTCCACAAATCTACAGTGCCGTTTAGAACCGGTTCCAGCTCCCTCCCCCCGCCCGTCCGCACATCATCAAGATGAAGAGCGAGAGGAGGAATTCTGGGAGTTGAAGTCCACAAGTCTTAAAGCTGTCAAGTTTGAACACCCCTGCGGTTTTTTTTCTAAAGGGTTAGGGGTGGGAGGGTCTTGTAACTTGACAGCTTTAAGACTTGCACACTTCAATGCCAGAGTTCCTGAGCCAACATGACTGGAGGAGGAATTCTGGGAGTTGAAGTCCACAAGTCTTAAAGCTGTCAAGTTTGAACACCCCTGGGTTTTTTTTTCTAAAGGGTTAGGGGTGCAAAAGGGTCTTGTAACTTGACAGCTTTAAGACTTGCGTGCTTCAAATGCCAGAGTTTCTGAGCCAAGATTTTGGTTGCTAAGCAAGAGCGTCGTTAAGTGAGTTTCACCACATTTTGCAAGTTGGCCACACCCAGCCAGTCACATGACTGCCAAGCCACTCCCACTTGTTCACATGGCTGGCAAGCCACTCCCATTCAGTCACATGGCTGGCAAGCCACTCCCACTCGGTCACATGGCTGGCAAGCCACTCCCACTTGTTCACATGGCTGGCAAGCCACTCCCACTCGGTCACATGGCTGGCAAGCCACTCCCACAAAGCAGGCCACACCTACAGAAGAGGTTCTAAAAAAAAATTTTGAAACCCACCCACTGCAACTGACTCATAAATTTATGGCGCTGCGCTGACGTCACGCGATCCCCTACACTGGGGCCTTCCTTCTGACAAGCAAAGTCAAAACCTGTTTCGATTAACCACCCCGTTAACTGATTCGCCAACTGCAGCGATATCCGCCTAACAACTGTGGCGAGCAAAGTCGTGAAATGGGGCCAAAAAGCCACTTAGCCACAGGGGAAAAAAAAAATCGGGCTCCGTATTTAAACGAACGCCCCCTCCCCCCCCCCCACACAAAACTAGCAATCCCCTCAGCTCTGCCGGTATCTCCAGGAACCGGAAATGCAGCGAGGAGGCTCTCGCGAGAGCTCCTATGCGGAAGCCGGGCTCGGGAAGACAGGAGGAGGAGGCGGGGCGGGCGCGCTCTCGCGAGAGAGAGAGCGAGAGGGGGATTGGTGGGTCGCCGCCGGCTGCTGTGGTAACGGGGTTCGGAAGAGCGCGCGGCTCCCTGGGGAGGGGCGGGGGGGGGAGGGAGATTCCTCTTCTCCTCCCAAGATGGCGGCGGCGGGGGGCGGGGGGGTGAACCCCTTCCTCAGCGACTCCGAAGAGTCCGAGCCTGAGGAGAGCAGGCCGGGGGGCGGCAGCAGCAGCAGCGACCCCGGCGCCTCGGCCGCTCCTCTCCCGGTCTCTTCTTCCGTCTCCTCTTCGCCACCCTTTCAGCCGCTCTTGCCGCCGCCGCCGCCGCCTCCACAGGCCGAGGAGCCTCCCCGGGTGCCGGTGGACGCTTTGGCGGCTCAGCTGCTGCGCGACCAGTTCGTCTTGACGGCGCTGGAGTTGCACGCGGAGCTGCTGGAGAGCGGCCGGGAGCTGCCTCGCCTGCGAGACTATTTCTCCAACCCGGGCAACTTCGAGCGGCAAAGCGCCGGCGGCGGCGGCGGCGGAGGAGCCCTGGCCCCGACTCCTTCCGCCTCAGGAGCTCCTCCCGGGATGATAGCCATGGTCGGAGGCGGTAAGGAGCCCGGCGCCGGACAGCTCCGTAAGTGGATATAACAAAGGGGGAAGCTTAGAAAAGGGCTCTCTCTTTATTCTTATTTCCCTTCCCGGCCCTTGGTTGACCTTGGCTCGGGGGGGGTGGGTGGGGTGTATTTTCAATCAATTCCCCTCGTTTGGTATCGGAGTAGTAAAAAGGCAGGAGGATCGTCCCTCTTCTGCAGTCATTTCATTACCTTAAATCAGTGTTTCTCAACCTTGAGGCCACTTGAAGATGTCCGGGACTTCAACTCCCAGAATCCCCCAGCCATCTTTTCTAGCTGCTGACATTTGAGTCTGGTGGAGGAATTCTGGGAGTTGGAGTCCACGCTTGTTCTAGTTCAGTGTTTCTCAACCTTGGCCACTTGAAGATGTCCTGGACTTCAACTCCCAGAATCCCCCAGCCATCTTTTCTAGCTGCTGACATTTGAGTCTGGTGGAGGAATTCTGGGAGTTGGAGTCCACGCTTGTTCTAGTTCAGTGTTTCTCAACCTTGGTCACTTGAAGATGTCTGGACTTCAACTCCCAGAATCCCCCAGCCATCTTTTCTAGCTGCTGACATTTGAGTCTGGTGGAGGAATTCTGGGAGTTGGAGTCCACGCTTGTTCTAGTTCAGTGTTTCTCAACCTTGGCCACTTGAAGATGTCCTGGACTTCAACTCCCAGAATCCCCCAGCCATCTTTTCTAGCTGCTGACATTTGAGTCTGGTGGAGGAATTCTGGGAGTTGGAGTCCACGCTTGTTCTAGTTCAGTGTTTCTCAACCTTGGCCACTTGAAGATGTCCGGGACTTCAACTCCCAGAATTCCCCAGCCAGCGAATGCTGGCTGGGGAATTCTGGGAGTTGAAGTCCGGACATCTTCAAGTGGCCAAGGTTGAGAAACACTGCCTTAAATAATGCTGTTTGCTGTCAGTTTATGTTCTGACAAGACAATCAAGGGGGGTTGGGTGGGAGGGAGTGGAGTTTACTAAGTTGGAGGAGGGATGTTCGATGATTGTACATGTATACTGCTATTTTTTCTTTTTTATGTATATCGAAATGGAATTATAAATACCATCAACACAAAAAGGAGTTTGCTCAGAAGCTGAAATACACCAAGTGAATGAGAGGAAGAGTGGGAAGCAGAGGAGAGAAGAAAGGTAGGAAGAGAGGGATAGGAGAGAGGGGGAAGAGGAGGAGCATAAGGAGGAGTGGTAAGGGGTGAGAGGAGAAGGAGAAAGGAAGGGGAAATAGAGTAGAAAATGATGGAGAGAAGAAAGGATGTAGAAGAGTGGGAAGCAGAGGAGAGAAGAAAGATAGGAAGAGAGGGATAGGAGAGAGGGGGAAGAGGAGGAGCATAAGGAGGAGTGCTAAGGGGTGAGGAGAAGGAGAAAGGAAGGGGAAGTAGAGTAGAAAATGATGGAGGGAAGACAGGATGTAGAAGAGTGGGAAGCAGAGGAGAGAATAAAGATAGGAAGAGAGGGATAGGAGACAGGGTGAAGGGGGAAGACGAGGTGTATAAGGAGGAGTGGTAAGGGGAGAGAGGAGAAGGAGAAAGGAAGGGGAAGTAGAGTAGAAAATGATGGAGGGAAAACAGGATGTAGAAGAGTGGGAAGCAGAGGAGAGAAGAAAGATAGGAAGAGAGGGACAGGAGAGAGGGTGAAGGGGGAAGATGAGGTGTACAAGGAGGAGTGGTAAGGGGAGAGAGGAGAAGGAGAAAGGAAGGGGAAGTGGAGTAGAAAATGATGGAGGGAAGACAGGATCTAGAAGAGTGGGAAGCAGAGGAGAGAAGAAAGATAGGAAGAGAGGGACAGGAGAGAGGGTGAAGGGGGAAGATGAGGTGTATAAGGAGGAGTGGTAAGGGGAGAGAGGAGAAGGAGAAAGGAAGGGGAAGTGGAGTAGAAAATGATGGAGGGAAGACAGAATGTAGAAAGGGGGAGGAGAGAAGGGGAAGAAAGTGTCGGATAAGGTATAAATATAGTGTATGGAGAGCAGAAGAGCCAATAACTGGAGGGTTTTTTTCCCTTTGGTAGTTGATGGTAAGATGAATTGATGTAAGTACTTAATAATATAACTTGATATTGACTATGTAATAGTATACATGTGATTATATGCTATGAAAATGGAAAATAAAAACTTTTTATGATGTAAGACACCAGAATATAAACTGACAGCAAACAGCACTCCTTACTGGCAGCTGATGAGGTTACCTAGTTAGGCTAACGAGATGTCTGCAAGAAAACAAGCTCAGGGAGCAGCAAGGATCCCACATTTCAACCACTAAGCTGCAAATATTCTCCTTCATTGGCACCATGTATGAACTGTTGATCATTTAGATCAGTGGTCTGCAACCTTGGCAACTTTAAGACCTGTGGACTTCAACTCCCAGAGTTCCTCAGCCAGCTTTGCTCTGGGAGTTGAAGTCCACAGGTCTTAAAGTTGCCAAGGTTGGAGACCACTGATTTAGATGACAGATTGCAATTGCTACCTATTATGAGGCTTTTACCATTTTTATGGCAAGGTATTTTTAGAGCCATGATGGGTTGAATTATACAGCGTTAAGTTTAAAGTTTTTGAGTAGTTCATGCATCACCATAGAAAAGAAAAGCTGATTTGATCATCTGAATTTTATACACACACACACAAACCCAATACTTTCACCTTTGTCACAAACATTTCGATTCAGAGATACGTTTGGGAGAGACTCTTGAGAACTAATTTTAGGAGGTTATCATATGAACTTGTTATGGGTATGCAATCTTATTCTAAGTCATTATGTGTTTGGTTTTATTTTACCCTCCTGCATGACTCCAGCCAGTTGTGATTTAGTGAACAAACTAGGAGTAAACATAGTATGATTGATGGCGATAATTACCGTAAGTTGGTGTTGACTCTTAATGAGTCAACCTCAACTTGATTACCAGCATTATGTCCTTTATCTGGTTTTTCAGGTTTTCTAATGGTGTACCCATTACCACTGAAATCACGTCCATACATTATGCTGCTGGTTGGTGCCTTTTTCTTTCCATTATTCTCAGCATTATAGATTACTCAGCATTATAGATTACTCAAGAGAGCTTGGTTATACGTAATACGTCCAATATGTGATAATTTGAGCATGGTCATTGATGCCACGTAAGAACTCTGAATCGATTTGATCATTTATTTTCTTGATATTTTCAGGAGTCTCTGGTAATACCAAAGTTCAAAAGCCTCAATATTGTAAAGCAGTATGTAAAACCAGCCCTGAGTTCTGAATCAACTGGAGTTTTTCTGGTTCCCCTTTTCCATTTGCAATTTGATAGAAACTAAAAAGTCATAGCTAAAGAAGCAGCAGTTTTTAATCTGTACTAAACCATTGGCAAAATAAAGATATTAAGGTAATACACTTTATTGATTTTTAGCTTTTGCTCTTTCAGAGACAACATCCTGAAATATCAATGCAGGTACATGTTTTAGAATACTGCGGTGGTATAATTAATGTTGAGATATTGGATTAGATAATAGAAGTTTATTGAAAATGTATGTGTCGTGTATATTGCTTATAGCTTCAGATTGTGGGAGGATGTTTGGACAATATTCAGTAAATCCTGTTCAACTTAATGTAAGAATAATAAGAAATGTTTCCATGCAAATGTCTCCATCTTTTTAATCTTTAGTAACAATATAGTGATAAGATTTTTAAAAATGTTAAGTCATTTCTGGTTTTAACTGGAAGATTATGAAGAAATATACACTGGGAAGTCAGCAACATATCTTATAAGGTGGCAACTATCTAATAATGTTGAGTCAGGAAAGACTTTATGTAAATGATGCCATGTAAATGCTTGTAAGGAACACAATAACTGCCAAGAAATGCATCACTGTACAAAATCAGGTAGAATATTTTAAGCACTTCAGCGGTTTAGAGAGAGAACAGCATTTCGTGATTCTATTAAGAAGCTTCCATAAATAACACATCTGCATGCCCAGAAACATCTGCAACAGCCAGATTACATCCATGGTAAAATTTTTGCAAAATATCTTTATGTTTCTGTTACTGTGAAGAGTAATTTTAGTTCTTTGTTTCAGTCACTTATATTAATAATAATAATGAGCTTTTTAGTATTTGCAAATAACATTAAACCATAATGTTATTTTTCAGTTTTGATTTAGACATTTTTTCTAAGCCAATAATATGTGGATAGTAAGTCACATATGTGTGACTTATTTAGCAAACTAAATCAGCTCAATATCTGATACTGATAAGGTGCTGAGATCACATAAGGTACATACAATACTATACATGTGACTTGGCTATTTGTACAGGCAATGTAGGATCGACCAGCTCACCTTTTTTCTTCTGTGAATTGAAAAAGTACAGTGTAATATCTAATTAGCAAAACATAGGCTTTAAATATACCGCTTACTAAAACTGTTCATATGAATATTTATTTGCCAGTACAGCTGGTACTAAATTTTCAAAGCCAATTTTAGCATTGTATAAGAATGATGAACCTAATTTAGTATTATATTAGAAAAATACATTTTCCTTAAGGCAGGGGTAGATGTCATGGTATATGTTGAATTTATGAGGTATTTATTTCTTCGTTGCTTTTTTAAGAATCTGAAGATATGAGATTTGATACCATTTGATTTTTTTTAGTAGCATACAATTATCAGTTTGTGAGGGTGTCATGTGACAGAACTTATGAGATGGGCGACTATGGTATGTGGTACAGTTTTGTAAGGTTTTTGTTAGCTTCATAGCGAGGTTAGTGATTGATAAGATTTTATTCCTATGTACTTGCTATTATTGCAAATACTGAGGACTTTGTTTATTGATAATTTGGTTAATGTAAATTAGGGATGTCATCAGGCATATTCACTGTTCCGTTTGTTTTGTAGGTTGTAATACAGGTAATCATTGACTCACTAGAGTCCCCTGGGAGTGGGCGGCATACAAATTCTAATAAACTTGAAACTTACTATAGTTCGTTTAGTGACAGTTCAAAGTTACAACATGTTGTGATTCAGCAGAAGTTTGCTATGAGTTGAGTCGGGATGCAGGACTAACAATGCAGATGGGGCTCGTTAGTGTCATCTTCTGGAGATAAAAGGACTGATGGTGCCACGCCCTGGTTGCAGAAGTCAACGTTCGTTCATTGTTCATCGCAGTGTTTTTCAACCTTTTTTGTGCAAAGGCACACTTTTTTCATGAAAAAAATCACGAGGCACACCACCATTAGAAAATATTTAAAAAAATTAACTCTGTGCCTATATTGACTATATATAAAGTAATTTTCCCACGGCACACCTTACACTATGTCACAGCACACTAGTGTGCCGCGGCACAGTGGTTGAAAAACACTGGTTCATCGGTCGTGGTTTGTTTGTGAGAGGCACTTGGAGAAGTGATCTGCTTTCTTTCTGTACACCTGGTTTGGCCGTAAGAGATCTTTGTTTTTGCATTCTGTTATCTTCTTGCCAGAGACTTTATTTATGTTTATTTTTGGGCTCGCAGCCAGCGTGAGCCGAGGTGATAAAGTTCTTTCCTTTTAAGTCTGTCTGCCTGTCGTCTTTGAACGAGCGGAGAAGGGGGGACAGAACACAACAGCTCTCAAAAAAGTGACATGATCATTTTTCACACTTGCTACCATTGCAGCCTTCCCATGGTCACATGATTAAAATTCAGACACTTGGCAACTGACTCATATTTATGATGGTTGCAGTGTCCTGGGGGGTCATTTGAGCACCTTTTGTAACCTTCTGACAAGCAAAGTCAACGCAGAAGGCACATTCATTTAACAACCATGTGACTAACTTGACAACTGCAGTGATTCACTTAACAACTGTGGCAAGAAAGGTTGTAAAATGAGGCAAAACTCACTTAACAAATGTCTCACTTTTTAACCAAAACTTTGGGCTCAATTGTGATCATAAATTGACTATGAGCATATTGCCAAAGAACCCCGCAGCTCTCTGCCTTGGGCGTTATCTGCATATAGAACATATCCTTACAGTAAAAGACACCAGAATTTCTTGCTGATCTTTTCCTGTTGTTTAGCCTGGGCTGTCCTTCACTAGATATCTTTGATTTCATGTGGACATCGACAACAGCAAAAGTTTATATGTCGGCTCACCCAATTGCTCCCCTGCTTGTCCACCAGATTTTTAGTAAAATGTGATAAAAGCCTTTTGATAAATGTTATCGCTAGTTTTTTTAGCTAAAATTACATTCGCAACATCTTTTTAACCTATGTATTGTAATGTTATTTGCTAAGACTATTAAGAAATAAAGTAACAAGAAAGATAAAGAAAATGGGGTTAGAAAAATTAGCCAAATTTTCTTTTTTCTCCTTCTGTAAAAGCTTGTGCTTAACTGGACAATGGTTCATTAAATTAACATGATTGAGTTTACATAACATATTAACTACCCCATATATTTAACAACATGGAATAAACTATGTTGGCTGATTTGGAGAACCAGAATGTTATGTTTATATACCCTATTTGTTGTTTCTCATTTTGTTTCTTCCCTGTTTTATCTTCACTGATGATTGTGTAAATTGTTTTCACTATTGGTAATAAGTAACTGATCTTGTTAATGGTTCACCACTAATTACAAGTGAAGGACTCAGAAAAAGGTATTTTGGAATGGAAAACCCCAAAACTTTCTTCTTTGAACAAAAAAAATCATTTATCATCTTAATAAAATAGAGTGTTTTTTTATTCATTAGACATGCTTCATATTTTCCTTTCACTGTAAATGAGGAAATGATTGCAGCTCATAAAACAAGTGAAATAGAAACCAGAGGACTTGATGTAATTACTCCAAGAGCTGGAGCAGTTATCCTATGTCATTTGCTTGTCAATGAAATAGTACTTCAAAACTCTGATTAGGCAAAACTGCAAACACATTGGCTCTTAAATGACTTTAATCTTGAACCAAAATAATGCCAGATGCAAATACTTTTTAGCTTTTAGCAAAGTACATCAAGGGTTTAATATTAAGTTAGCATAACTAAAATTTAATTAATAGGTAATTAAAAAATTTAACTATTTTTCTGTATTCTTTAATTCTTACACTCAAAGAGCTATAAAAAGGCTGATATTACAGGCCATTTCTTGTATAATTTAAAGACAGGTCTTTATTAAACACATTACAAGATACCCTGTTTCCCCCAAAATAAGACCTCCTCGGATAATAAGCCCAATCGGGCTTTTGAGCACATATGCTAAAATAAGCCCTCCCCAAAAATATTGCAACATAGCAGCAACCATGAGGTGACCACGCTCGCTGCCTCCTGCAACTTCAAAAATAATAAGACCTCCCCCAAAATAAGGCCAAGTGCTTATTTCGGGAGGTGAAAAGAAAATACCCTAAGACCCTATCTTATTTTCAGAGAAACACAGTAGTTCAAGAGTGATTTTAGACAAATATTCGACTGCCACACCCACATAAGACTCATTGTTTTTGGTTGTTACTAGTCATCTTCAACTACATCTACAACTAATTTTTAATTTTATAATAACCTTGCGTCTGTACTGCAACATAAAATAAGTGAGGGAAAGCATGTTACTGAATAATAGTTCTGTTCTGTGTAACCAGAAAGAAGAGAGACTTTAAAGTAGAAGAGTCTGCAGTGCTGAAATTCTGTCCAAGTGTTTGGCCATTAAGGAATTCACCTCTTTCCTTATACATTAACCTTTACACAAACATTTAAGCTTGCAGATTTTTTCCAAGTCACTTATCATAAGTCACATGTAAATCAGCCTCTGGTGAGCAGTAATTAACCCAGCTGACAAAACGTTATTCATCTTGTGATGACAGAGGTAAATAATTGTCATAGCACAAGACGAGCAGTTAATAGAGTACTGTATTCCTTCTACTGGGGGTGGGGAGAGCGGTACAAATATTTCAACTGCCGTCTGATGTGGGGGACTAGTAGAATACTTGTGTGTTCATTCTTAAGAAAATATCAGCCTACAAACGCTTCCGTTCTCTGCACACACAGAAGAGAAACCTAGTATAACCTGAAATGTCATCCTTCAGAATTTTGATTGAATTAATTCCTAACAGTGTAAGTTAGGATGTTACCCAAGTTGATCTTCTTATAGAATGTATACCTGAGGTCACCTCATAAAGTTTTAAGACCACTGGAATAAAATAAAACCTTATGGGCAAAAAAGGTGGAGAGAAACCTTTCTAGAATTACATTGATATTATGCTGGATATTATGAGCTATGAATTTAGCATGCTTCTGTGGAACCTGGTATGATGGAAGTAATCTCCCAATTTTGGAAGCTGTAAATTCATTCAGCAACAGTGTTTATTGATAGGCCAGCAACAGTTTAAAGAGCTTTTTGCACAATCCAATATTTTGATTGATTATCTTAAATAAAATGTTCCATTGGGCAATTGCCTAGAGCACTCGCCTCTGAACTATATTTAACATGTAGCATGTAACATGTTCGCACATCATCCATGTCTATTAAGTCTGCTATTGTGTAGAAGTCTGAACAGATAAGTTGTTTGAGTACACAGTTAATATAGAGATTAAAAATAGAGGGGCAAAAATGCTAGCCACAGTTCATGTTAAAAGGCTTTAAAAGTGTTTTGGATCACACATCAATGTACACATGCTAATTACTTGCAATTCCTAAACCCTAAATACACTTTACCTAGGATCTTGTGAAATTATAATAAAGATTAGGTCAACACTTCCTTATTCGTTTAGCAACACACCTTTTTGACTCTTAATTCAAAATACTGCACTACCATATAAAATATATTCATTTTACCATTATTGGGTTTGGAATAGAGGTAAAAAACTACCCACTAATTCGATATCTTACTCTGAAAGGAATGTTGTTATGACAGAAACTGTTAATCAGTGGTAATAGACAATGGTCCATTGCAGAGTCTTTTAGAGTTTTGGCCTCTAGATTAAATCAAAGCTTTAAAATCAGAAACTGCCACCTAAGTGGGATGCTGCTTAATTTTTAATTAAATGTATGTTGGGGATTCTACAGTGGATCTCCCTTCTCAAATCCTCTCTGTTGTTCAGCAATTAGGGTTTTTTTTTTCCCCCAATCCATTCGTGTAACTTCTAGAACAGATTTTTTTATATACTTTGGGGGCAGAGGTGGGTTGTAGTGGAATTCAGGCCTGGGTTGCAGACCCAGCAGCAACCCAGGCCTGCCATGCCCCCGAACCGGTTCCCTCGCTGCCGCTGGGCATTTTAGTGACTACACGTGGACAAACATGGTTTGCTCGTAAGGTTCTCTTTTGTCCTCCGGAGCTTTCCAGGAAGCCTCCGGGAGGCCCCTAAAGGCTCCGGAAGGCTAAAAACGGCCCTAAGAGCAAACCGGAAGTCTGTTTCTGAACTTTCAGTTTGCCCGTAGGGCTGGTTTTTTGCGCTCCTGAGGCTTCAGGGGGGCAAGGGAGGCTGCTTTCGCCCTTCCCAGACTCCTATAAAGCCTCTGGAGCCTGGGGAGGGCGAAAAAAGCATGCAGAAATGGGGGGAGTGCTGGTCATGCGCGCTGGGGTCACGCATTGTGTGATGGGTGTGGCATGTCTGCGTGTGACCCCCTTTTAGCACGTGAGCCAAAAAAAGGTTCGCCATCACTGTCGTAGGAGGTCAGTCGTATGGGCACAGTTATACAGTTACTGTTCGTTGCGCAGGTCCATGTTGCTGGGCACGCATACGTGTTCTGCTCATTGATAACTTTTGGTCTACTTTGATGACATCTTGGTTTATTTTTTTTAATTAAGTTTGATTTGAGATAAAATGCAAATAGAAACAAAAGTCAGGAAAGATGAAGAAGAAAGAAAAGAGGAGCATAAAAAGGAAGAAGGAAAAAACTAGTGATTTCTGACTTTTTTAAGTGCTGAAGAATACAAAAAAAGAGTTACACCCTCAACCTTTTGCTTTACATTTCTATCTATCAGACCATTTCTATAAGAACAAAACCAATCTACTCACCAATTCCTTAAATCAAAGTTTCTTTTTCCCAGTTTTGAGCACAAAACCCAGAAGCAGTTTCCAAACAGAAACAAAACTAGATAGATTCTTCTCTTTAATTAAAACAGTCAGTTTTGCCATCTCTGCCAACTCCATCACCTTTACCATTCATTCTCCCATTGTGGGAATGGTCTATCCATCTTTATACATAAGCTCTTTATCCATCAAACCTAAAAAGGACTACTTTGATGACATCTTAAAATTGCCATAAGTTTCTGCATTCCGGATTTGGTCTCCGAGCTAGATTTCTGTAGTACTTGCCTCTTTATTGCACATTGCATTAGTAGAAGCTTATGTGCTTCTGTTTATTTTAGAGTTCTGCTCTTCACAGCAGTAGCTTCATTATTAGCTAAAGGATCTGATCTTGCTTTGATGTTTCCCATCTGTTGTAGAATTTGCTTTATCAAAGGATATTCAACCATTGACCACTCTTCTTGTTTTTAAACTGTCAAATTGGAAGGAGAATCACATCTAATTAATTTTTGATGTCATTAGATAGAAACTAAGTAATGGTGCGCTATTTTGGCTTTTTTTGAAGCAAAAAGATCAATATAAAAATGCTAATTTTCAGCTTTAGTTTTTTGTCAATGAGATATGATTGTCCTTCTTGACTCCTTCAAAATTCATTGGCTGCATTTTTCCCCCCAGCCCTTTTGATATGACTTTTCTGTTGTTTTACAAGTTGTTGTGTTGGGTAATTTTCATA
Source organism: Thamnophis elegans (assembly GCF_009769535.1). Taxonomy (NCBI): domain Eukaryota; kingdom Metazoa; phylum Chordata; class Lepidosauria; order Squamata; family Natricidae; genus Thamnophis; species Thamnophis elegans. Next base: position 2,210,286 of record NC_045548.1, read on the forward strand.
GTCTTTTAGTTTTTGAGTTTTTGCTTTAACTTGCATTTCAGCTCACACACAGTACAGTTGTATCAAATTTATTTTCTCCTTTGAGCGCCTTTCTTAATTGCTGTCTAATTGTATTGCTGGAAAGAAGTTCTTCCAGTTATTTTTCTGAGTTTTTGTTGCTGCTACTTTTTTTTTGATAAAATTGTTGCATTATGCCAATTTTATTGTAAAATTTGTTTCTAAAGTAGAATTGTACCTACTGTCATATTTCTTAAGAATTGCCATTAAAAAGGGATATTCAGGTTAGGCATCTAAATTCGAATTAGTGCTGTACTTTAACACTTGTGATAAATTTTGCATCTTTGCATAATATGTAGTTGACCTCTGCTTTCATTTCCAAGTTAGGGGAGTGTCCGGTCCAGTATTTCCCTAATAGTTTCTCAAAGTACTGTAGGTGTTCATCATCTATTTCTTTATAATTAAGACTGCTAATTGTTCATCCTATTCATTTTGCTTCTCTTTTGAGAAAAGGCCCATAGTTTTCACCCATTCCACATGAGCCTACTTAAGCACGTGAATATCCTTTGATGAACTTTTTGTAAGCCAGTTGAGCTAGTAGTTGTTTAAGTTCTTCATAAAAGCATTGGTTTGATCTTTGTCCAAATTACAGGAGGGAACATAACACGTGATGAGCAGTTGGTCATTCGGCCTTTTTATTTTTAATTTGCAAACTATTTGCACTGACTGAATGTTTTGTATTTGTTGGTTGGCAACAATGATGCCAACTCCACCATTATGTGGGGTTTTGCCTATGGCTATTATTATCCCATTTGCATAATATGGATTAATGCTCTTGTTTTGCTGAGACCAATGATGTCATAGTTTAATTTTATGACTTCTTCAAAGAGGTGGCTTTGGCATGCAGCCCTGAACCCACTCTTAGTGTGGAAGAGAATTTAGAATTTGGTTGGGCTGTCTCTAAACCCATATTTTTCTACAAGCTAATTAGAACTTGTAGAAATTAGAGTCCTCCAAAATATCATTATTTGTCTCCTTTGGCTCCCTTTGAAACTCCCTCTTCCCCCCCCCCCCAGCAATGAAGATGGATGGTTTGCTCCTTGTAGCTTTCTAGTCCTGACAGAGATGCAAGTCTGAAATTTCAGTTGTAGGATGTTTCTGACTGCCCCATGGATGGGTTGACATCAGCATTTTTGCATATAGTTTTATTATGTTTAAAAGTCTAAAAGTACAGTATTTTTCGGAGTATAAGATGCACAGAAGTATAAGACGCGCCTAGCTTTTGGGGAGCAAAACAGGGGGCGGGCGGTGGGGGGAATCTGCCTCTGTTTCCCAGCAATTTACCTTCTTGTGCCAAACAGCAAACAGTACAGAAGACATACACTGTTTGTGGTGTTACATTTCAGACTATACTTGTACAGATGCTGTTAAAATTGATGTGGCTTTCTGGAAGTATACGTTATTCTCTGCTGTTCAAAAGAAGATACAATAGCACTGGGCCTCTTCAGATCAAGCATTTTTTTAAAAGCTGCTTCATTTTGTTACGTTGCCTAGAACAATAATAAAGCAGTCTTTAAAAAATAAATCTAATAACTTGAACATTCTATAGGCATTTATAGTTATTGACTTACCTCCTTGCAGCAAACAGCCTGTTTCAGTTTAGCCTGATTTAGGGGGGGGGGGGGAATCTGCCTGTGCCTCCCAGCAATTGTTGCAGCAAATAGCAAGTTTTACTTTCAATTTCCTGATGATCAGCTGTTTCAGGCTGCAGGGATTGCCATAGCCTATTGCCGCCTCCGCAAGCCCTATTTTCTCCTTCGCTTCAAGGAGGTAAATTGCTGGCAGGCAGAAACCAAAGGGTGGGGGACGGTGGTTGGGCAGAGCTACATTCGGTGTATAAGATGCACCCAAATTTTAGGGGGGGAGGTGCATCTTATACTCCGAAAAATACGGTATGTGAAAAGAAACTGTCTCACACATTGACATATAAATATATCTATGTGAGAAAAATGCTCAATACAATATGGTTCTTAGAATGGACACATGGATTTAGGTGTGTTGGGAAAGGGAGAGTTGATCTTTAACTAAAGCATCACAATAAATTCAGCAATGTTTAAATAGAATTACTAATCTGACAAAAGTGACAAAAATCCTCTCAAGGAAGTGGCCTTGAGTGACTAAAAAGGAATTAAAAAATGAAGAGAAACCCATTTCCTTATAGCAGAATTCTACCAGGAAGAAACTGATCAAAAATGTAAAGGTAATATCTGGCCGTAACCAGAAAGATGTGACCTCTGTTATTACGTTGTTAAGTAAGTTTATATGATGACTCTAAAAGTTCTTAATAGGTTTCCAAATTTATTGCTTCCTATGCCAATATATGGTCATTGACCAAAAAAGCAAAAGCTTGAGAAAAGAATATTAGAGTACAAATATCTATTTAAAAAAATATATTTGTACCTGAAACTAGACATATCACAGTCAGATCCAGTAACTTCAGACGATTAATTCTATGGCACAAAATTTGCCCACCATTCTGGAAATCCTCTTGGTCCTGGTACTTTGGAAGATAATGCACAATTGCTTTGGGGGGTTGATTTGAGTAGTTAATTCTGTCTCTGGATATGGTTAAATGTTTTCTGCTTCTGCGCCCTCCTGGGTTCAGACATAGCATAGTACAAATTGGGGTTTGGGGGGGGGGGGTTGAGTCCATAATAAATCAAGCCGAAGTTTATTTCTTTGCTCCAAGGTCACCTGTGTCAATACTAATTGAGCTAAAGATTCACTTCTAAAGATTTATTTATTTATTAGACTTATATAACGCTTCATAGGGCTTTCAGCCCTCTCTAAGCGGTTTACAGAGTCAGCAGATCGTCCCCACAGTCTGGGCCCTCATTTCACCCACCTCGGAAGGATGGAAGGCTGAGTCAACCTTGAGCCGGTGAGATTTGAACCGCCGAACTGCAGCTAGCAGTCAGCTGAAGTGGCCTGCAGTACTGCACCCTAAACCACTGCGCCACCTCGGCTCTTGGATGGTGGGGAACGGAAGGATTGATACTCCTGGCAGACAGCTGGTCATTTGCATCCTTTTAGAGGATCCTTAGCAATAGCAGTAGCAGTTAGACTTATATACCGCTTCATAGGGCTTTCAGCCCTCTCTAAGTGGTTTACAGAGTCAGCATATTGCCCCCAACAATCCGGGTCCTCATTTCACCCACCTCGGAAGGATGGAAGGCTGAGTCAACCTTGAGCCGGTGAGATTTGAACCGCTGAACTGCAGATCACAGTCAGCTAAAGTGGCCTGCAGTACTGCACCCTAACCACTGCGCCACCTCGGCTCTTAAGATCATCTTAAATCTTTATTAACTTCATGTTCAGCAATAGTTTTTTTTTTTTTTCAGTAAAGGGAATTTCCAAGTTGATCAAGAAAATTCCAGCATCCTTAAGAATTCCATATGGGATTAAAGAGAAATGGAACGGAAGCAGCTGGCTTTGATATTAGAGAATAAAATACATTGTCCATAAAATGCTTATACTCCTCTCTTATGTTTATTGTTTCTGTGCTTCTGCTTTGCTTTCTGCCTGACATTTCTTTCTCTTGATGAGCATCCTTTTGTGTCCTATATGCCATAATTACATTTGTAGAGGAGTACTTCTATACACTGTTTCCTGTTTTTAGTAGAGATTTTCACCTCAAATGCAAACTCATTTCTATATTCTAAAGGTCTAGAGACTGTGTTTTAATCCATCTAAGTGCCATGCTCTGAATTACGTTTCATGTTTAAATATTATTGAACCTTTATAAAACATTTAACTATGCACTTGCCCAGATATGACTTTACGTCAATAACGTGTAAAAATATAACTTCTTTTTGAGAGTGTTTTGCTCACTTGTATAGATGTGTACCCAGCCTACTTCACAAAAGTTCTTGAAACATGTCTTTTTCAATAAATAGCCACAAATGGCAATTAGAAACATCTCCAGTATTATTTTTGCTCAATATTGGAATAATTCCCACACCCACAAACATACCGCTTGGAAATTGACAGCCATCAGTCTAGGTTTGACTTAACTCTAGTGGGATAAATATCCATTTTTAGTTTGCATTAACACACATTTCTCAAACCTTGAAAAATGACCCAAAATGGCCTGGAAATTTATATCCCCCCCCCCCATTTTTAAAGGTTTGTGTGAGGGCTTTTAAGGGCAGCTAGGAGTGTACTTTGCCTCCTAGAAGCCACCTCCTCTCACCTTTTTTTGTTATTAGCTACTACTTGAAGTAGTTATAACCGTGTACTTGTGTCATTGGTATTGATGTCTAGCTGCCTTGTCTTCTGTCTGATAGACTCTGTTTTGATTATGTTCGATTTTTTTTCAAGCATGTGTATGAAAAGATAAAGTTTTCGGAGAACGTCTTCATGTAAAAATGATTGTTTACTAAAGTACTAAAAAGGTGGTGTTCATCTAACACCTGTTTGGATTTACCAGCTCTATTGAGTTAAGCATGGAATGAGTTGCAATCAAAACAGTATTTCCAATCTATTTTACATTACACATTAGTGAATTTTTGCGGGCGGGGAAGTCCCATGTTTTATTGTTTCATTGCCTCAATATCCAGAAATAAATAAATACTGTAAATAGAAAAATAGAAATAGAAACAAAAACGAGCAATGCACATTTTAAAAAGTTCAGTTCTTAAAACATTTAAACTTTGATCGCATGGTTAAAGTATAAATAGCATTACTGAAAGAATTACTTTATGAAATAAGCTTTCTGCCACATTATGAAGGAAAGCCAGTCTTGGATGTAGTGTAAACAAGGAAGAAAGCCATGTTTATCTAAAACACGGTAGTTTCAGTTTTGGCTTTGTGAATCTAAACATGGTGGTTTTTAAATCACAGCCTCTTAAAAAGAACTAATTGTGCTAGGGATCCACTACTTTTGGGAACAAAAACAGTAAATGTTGATCCAGTGTATTCTGTACAGCTATAAAAGGACACTTTGGGATGTGGTTTGTTCAACCAGAATCTCTCAATCTATTAATAGAACCTCAGTGAAGCCCATATCAGAATGTGCATCAGTCACAGGGCTTCAGGATTACTGAAAAGTTCATACTAAAGCATGTGTGTCAAACTCACATCATATTGGCATCACATGACGTTTCACAATGTTTTTCCCATTCGCAGAGCTTGGGAGGGCGTGGCCTGACCGTGATGCATCCGGTCCATAGCCCGCTAGTTTGATACACCTGTACTAAACCATTCACACTCTTTTTCTCACTACTGTAGTTTTATGCTCGCATCGTTTGCATTCAGAAAGTTGTCTCTAAATAAATATATTTGTGGGAAAAGGCAAATGAAAGGAAAACAGATAAGTTTATTTTTATAAATATAAGTACGATAAGTTTATTTTTTTTAATTTAGTTATATCCTACCTTTATTATTTTTATAAATCTCAAGGTTACAAATATACATAATACTCTTTCCTCCTCCTCCTCCTCCTCCTCTCCTTACCTAAAGGGTGGATTGGGCGGAGAGGGAGAGTGACTGGCCCAAGGTAACACAGCTGACTTTCATGCCTAAGGCCAGACTAGAACTCAAGTCTCCTGGTCTCCAGTTTGGTGCTTTAACTACTAGACCAGCTGGCCATTACACTTGAAAGGTGAGCAATTTTCTTCATGGTTCTAGTGAAGTCAGTCATAAAACCTTTTGCAAATCACCTTTTTTTAGAATGAAATTCATTGTAGGTCATGGAAAAACTAATACACAACTCTCATGAAAATTGTCCTTTGCATATGCAGTAGTTTTATCCTTTTTGAAAACAAAAGATATCCCCCCCCCTCTTTTTTTTCCTCTTTAGATCGAGCTGGAAGCATTAGCACTCTTGATTCCTTGGATTTTGCAAGATATTCAGATGATGGAAATAGGGAAACTGACGAGCGAGTAGCTGGTGAGTAAAATTTCAGATAAGGTGCCAAGTGGGCTTTGCACAAATCATGCTCCCTGTTGAATTTTTTGTTGGTATCAATGTTTGTAAACCACACACTGTCTAATATGACGTTGTAAATTTCATTTACAGAGTATTGTCTAGAAACAAGTTATTGAATGGATGGTTACATTGTTAACATCTCATCTTTGTTTCTTCACATTAAAATAGAGTTCATTATATAAATTATTTTCTTGCATGATTTTTCCATTTACTGTACTTGTCACAAATCAGTGGTAGTACAAGTGTTCCCAAGAAGCTCAAGTTCTTTTAAATAATACAACTTTTCAATTTACTTTACTTTTTTGCAAATAGATTCTTATTCATTAGGAAAGCTTCATAAAAATGTACTGACAGGAATTAAATTCTTTGTGGTAAGAAATCACTTATTTGGTACAAATATGAGCAACTCTTAATACAACAGTAAAAAGCAAAACAATATGATACAGTACTTTTTTGCATTTTGAATTGAATTGAATTGAATTTATTGCACTTATATGCCGCCCTTTTCCCCGAAGGGGACTCAGGGCGGCTCACAATCCAAGTCAGGGAAGGGGATACAGATAAGGGATAAAAAGATGAACAAACAATACACAATTTAAAAGCACACAACAACCATACCATTCGAGGAGGGGGGCAAAAGCTCTTTAGCCCCAGGCCTGTCGGAACAGCCAGGTTTTAAGGGCTTTGCGGAAGGCCTGGAGGGTGGTGAGGGTTCGAATCTCCACGGGGAGATTTTTATGTTGATTGGCCAGATTCAGAATGATAGGGAAATACATTCAATTCTATAATATATTAGTGGTTATAAACATGACTATTCTATTTATGCAAATCTGCCACCATTCACACCCAGTAGTTATAAGACAGCTAAAATCACTTTCCAGAGCAGATACATAAAGTAGAAAAAAGTAGTGGCTGCTTTAACTGTTTATGAAAAGATGCCCACCCATAATCTTACACATTTTGAAGGTTTTTTTTTTTAAGGAATTGCACAGTCCTAGTAACTAGAGATGAGAATGAAAATGAGAAGAACGTCATTGTTGTTTCATTTATTTAACAGTAATCTCCACCTTGAGACTAGTCTCAGGATGTTGATATGGAAAGGAGTATTTTGTTAATTGCCAGAGCATCATTGTTTTCCATCCATCTCAAACCCAGGCTGAGATTAACAAATAATAGCTAAGAAAACAATGGGTATATGGGTGGATAACCTAACTTTGGAGAAGGACTATCTCTTTTTTTTTCTTTTGTTAGATTTGTGGCTCTTCTTTTCCGAATGTATGCATAGATCGGTTTTCTTTCTTCTCCTCTCTCTCTCTCTCTCTCTCTCTCTCTCTCTCTCTCTCTCACTCACTCTCTTTATTTTGTTGTTTGTTTTTTCCTCATTCACTTCCCTTTTTAAATTTATCTTCTTTTTCTGTTCCCCTCCACCAGCTCTACATATGATATGGTACTATTTTGTGATGGTGCTCACGGCACTGTCAAAATTTCATCAGCTCCAAAAGTTTGGATATCCTTTTGCTAATAATGATATTTGAATGTAGCCCATTGCAAATTAGACATCTTGGAAAACTTTAGTAATTTGTTTTTTGCAAATCATGTTAAAAAACTGTGACAATTTTCAAACCTAACATTGCATTTCTTAAGTTTACGTAATAAAAATATGTGTTGATTATACAATTATTTCCAGAGCTAGTGACCCTTCAGATGTCCATTGCAAAACGATAGCTGCTGCAAATACTACTGTAGACAGAGGTGGAACCTCTGAAGATTTAGTTCTTCTTTGAATTCCGAATACGTAGCTATCTCTTTTAGTAAATGCAGCTTAATTCCAAAAAAGCCTTAAAGGAGTAACAAGTGAAAGTCTCTTGCATATTTATGTACCATGAGCACCTGTGTAACAATTATGAAAAATGGCCCAGGGTGGGATCTATAAAAAAGGAAATGGGCTTGGGTAGGATCTTAGGATAGTAAATTATAGTACACGTCTAAAGCCTGAATCCCAGTCTAACTCATTTATTATTACATGAACATTTTAGGATAGGTATACTTCATTATATCATTTTCCTAAAGTGAATGTGGGAATAAGAGAATTAAGTATTTGTTTAGTTCCATATTAAGTTGAACTCTGTTCTGCTTTAATTTGAGCCAAATATAAATTACTTAATTCTGGATGAACAGTGTCTTTTGTTACAGCTATGAGTCATTGTGGATATGCTATTGAATTAACTAGCTGTTTCAAAATATTAAGATGTCCGAAGAGAAACCATGCAGCAGAGTAAACTGTTTTAATAAAACAAATAGGCATAATTATAAAATCTGCTCCGTGTGTAGTTGGTTGTGATAATTAGGTAATGGAAATACTTTGCCATCTGATTTTAAAGCAGGTATATGTGATATGAATTTTCTGGATTTCTGTGCTCGCTACTGAACTTCAGTTTTCTCATTGGAATTCTTGAGCTTCTCCACAATTCTTTTTTTGTTTTTGTTTTTGCTATTTTTCTTATAAAAACATTTTTATCATCCTGTTGCAGGGCATTTCTGATCTGCAATAGTTCTGTAACCATGCATTTCTACATTTTAAGGAAGAAATGTTGCCCCTCATAAATTCTTTTAAACTAAATTAAATTTTCAAAAGATAAGCTTATCCAGATGCTGAAAACACTGAGAACTTATAAGATATTACTTTATATATGAAATATCCACATTGGTTTTAGACTTTGTTGCACAGAAATATTTGCAGATCAGCATTGCTGACTACTACAGATTTTTTTATACTTTTCCATCAAATCCTCAGTTATGCTTTTATATTTCTGCATCAAAATTCTGTGCATCAAACAGTTTATTTCCGTGTAGTAGTTGTGATGGACTCTAATTATGCCTTCTGTTTTTGAAGAAGAAAAATGCAAACTGAGTGAATATTTTTTCCATGAAGTTCTATTACTAACCTATCAGTATTACCAGTAAATAGAGCATTTGTAGAAAAAAAAAGTTCTAAAAAATCTGTCAAATATTTCTAATGATAAATACCTGTAAAGAAGCTAATTAATAATTGCCTGTTAGTGTACTTAACCAAGATCTTAACCAAGATCAATTACACGAAATGTTCAAAGATTGGATAATCTTTTATGAATCACTTTTCTAGGCAGAAAACGATTCATAAAATTATTTCAGGTAACTTAAATATTAAAATCAATGTTCTTTATGAAAAGAAATATTTTTTCAATGTTTGCCGATATTTAAGAACTCAGTTGACATGATAAGCTTCTCTACTCAACTGACATATAACATGCCACAAAATGGGAATTAAAACATCCTTTGTAAATGGCATTAACATGAATTATTTCATTTTTGTAGTTACAGATTACTCAATTCTTTTTTTTTACAAAACTATAATTTTAAACATATTCTCCTTATTCCCTCAAAGCAAGATGGCCTCATATTTCCATTTGTATAAGGTAAAACTTTAAAAGATTAGAATATAATAATCGTTTGTAATGTGAAATTTTCAAGATTTTCAAAAAGAGGTACATTTTGTTTCTTAAAGCCTATAGTACTAAGGTATGTCAGATACCTTAGATTTTTCAACTAAGATTAGGTTCGAGTCATAGAAATCTCTCACCAGTTTGCTGCAGTCTAACTCTGCTGCATGCGTTCATGAATTCCATAAAGATTGCATGCTCTGTCTAATACAAATTGTATTTTATTTTTACACCCATCCTTGCTTTTTTATATTTCATTTTTGTTTCCCTATTCTTGATTGGATGCCTGTGTATGTTTAATCCAAATCCTTGTCCAGTCCTGGAGTTTGAACTACGGAAAGCAAAAGAGACCATTCAGGCCCTCCGAGCCAACCTGACTCAGGCTGCAGGTGGTGTACCCAAACCTTTTCCTCAGTTTTTTTTGTATTTTGATAAAATAAAAAGAGGTGGTGCATGACTGCCTGGAGAGTAATGTTTTTTTTTAATGTATTGCTGTTTTCAGAAAATGAAGTTCCTTTGCAGGAACGAAGAAATTATAAATCAAGTCCTGAAATTCAGGTGAGTGATCCAACATGCTACTTCTGCTGTTACTGTACAGCAGGGGTGTCAAACTCAATTTTATTGAAGGCCGCATCAGGGCTATGGCTGATAGCAATAGCAATAGCAGTTAGGCTTATATACCGCTTCATAGGGCTTCCAGCCCTCTCTAAGCGGTTTACAGAGTCAGCATATCGCCCCCCACAGTCTGGGTCCTCATTTCACCCACCTCGGAAGGATGGAAGGCTGAGTCAACCCTGAGCCGGTGAGATTTGAACCGCCGAACTGCAGATAACAGTCAGCTGAAGTGGCCTGCAGTACTGCACCCTAACCACTGCGCCACCTCGGCTCTCTGACCTTGGGGTGTGAGCGGGGGATGTTTTCTTTTCACATTGGGTAGACCGGGCAGAAACAATGCGGGACAACCCCTTACATTTTCCAGGATGGCCCCACCGGCCAAGTCCGGCCTGTGGGCCTTATGTTGGACACCCCTGATGTAAAGAAATGTTATATTCACAGCATTCCTATCTCTAACTAAATAACATGCTTAGGCGCACAAGTCCAAGCTTGTAGTTTTTGTTTTGAAATGAGTAATCAACTTGTTTAATATCTGTTAAACATAATAGGAAAATGTTTTAATGATATCAAGATTTAAATGTTATATGCGTTTATTTTCCCCAGGAACCAATTAAACCTCTTGAAAAAAGAGCTTTAAACTTCTTAGTCAATGAATTTCTGTTAAAGAATGGATGCAAGCTTACTTCAATAACTTTTTCAGATGAGAATGATGATCAGGTAAGTTGGAATGGCACCTTTGTGACATTCTGAGCTTGGGTTTTTTTTTCCTTTTTGTTCCTAACATGGTCTAGTTATTTTTAATTTATTTTCAAAAAAGTTTCTCTGTTCATAGTATATAGTGCAGTGTTTCTCAACCGTGGTTACTTGAAGATGTCCGGACTTCAACTCCCAGAAATCCCCAGCCAGCGAATGCTGGCTGGGGAATTCTGGGAGTTGAAGTCCAGACATCTTCAAGTGGCCATGGTTGAGAAACACTGATATAGTGTATCTCTCGTGTAAATTAATTAAAGTAGGGTTATTGCTTTGTTCAAAGTAAGGAATAATAAGCTAATTCCGAACAGTAATGCTGATGTTTTGAACTCCAGATGACTAGATCCAGGAGCACTAGAAGAAAATAGATTTCTTTTTCACCCTCCTGAAATGTTCTCTTTCTCTTTTATAAAGCACTAAACATATGACATGTTAGATCTGAATCTGAATGCTTCATTGTTTTAGAAAAAATAAGTCACAACAAAAAACGCTGAACATAAAGTTCCTAAAATTGCTGGAAATATTTTTTTTAATACTCTGTTCATTCCCACCCACTCCATCTTAATGCTTTCTCCCTGCTTAGGTCTGAGATACGTAAGGGACGAGAGATGAATTTCATAAAAAGGATAGAAAACAATATAATTTTCTTTTTGAAACATCAATAAGGATTCTGTTGTGAATAACTGCAATTAAAAAGGCCCCCATAAAAAACGTTTAATGGATGCAGAAATAATTCCATCAAAATCAATAGATATATCAGCTATTTTATTATGGATACTGGTATCTGGTCTGCATAATGAGGACCATATTTTTAATACAAGGAGAAATACTTTTTTGTCTCTTGATATAAATAATAAATTCAAATGATTCATCTATTCTGTATTATTAATTTTGTTCCAATATGTATGAATGATCAAAAGCTGATGACCTACTGTGAAGCTACACCACTGATAGTTTATTTTTGATGGAAAATCTTGAGCCTGTGTATAGCTAGGAAGTTTTCCTAAATCTTATATTAGTGAAACAAGTATCATAAAATAATGTAGTACAGACTGTTCTTGACAGCTATCCATTTTTCCTATTTCCTAATAATCAGTCTGTACTTGTAGACCTTAAGTGTGAGGAATCTTCTTTCTCTTATATTTAATCAATTCATACTTCATTGTGATCTAGCAATTATTGGTGGCTTACAAGATATTTTGAAAGTTCATCCTTCTTGATTTTTTAAAATTCTGTGGGGTTTCTAGCTTCCCCTAGCTTGCTTAAATATTCTTATTTCCAGCAGTAAAAAACACCATTTATTTATATATGTCAGAGGGATGCGGTGTATTTTCCAGGCCATGTAGTACATTGCAATTTTGAGTAGCAGGTTGGAGAATGTACTCCCCAAAGTAATGAGCAGGGCCAGGTTTGAATATGTTTAATTAGTGGCAGCTAGAATTGTGCTGCATGAATTATGCAATTTGGTTTTATCAAAGATCTCACTAAGCTAATTATTTATGATCAGTGAAACCTTCATATGTTGAACAAAAATTTCAGTAGTGGTCACTTTAATGTTAAGAAATGAGATTTAATTCAATTGTATCATACATTTTAAGCTACAACTGATTTCAACAATATATGATTAAGTAATAGAGAAGTGTAAAATTTATTTTTATTATTGTTACCTGGCCAATAAGTTCTCTTCTGGAAGTTGCATTTTATCATTTGATGTGATAACTTGCATAAGTTATATACTGAACCTCATAAATATTTTAATTTTGCATATATAAAGGATTTTGAACTGTGGGATGATGTAGGACTGAACATTCCAAAACCTCCAGACTTGCTACAACTGTACCGGGATTTTGGAAATCACCAAGTTATTGCAAAAGACATTGTAGATGTAGCAGTTGGTCCAGAAGAGGAGGAACTAGAGGCAACTACTCCTATCCTAGAAAACATTCCTGTATTTGGAACATCAGAATCAATAGAGGTATAATTCATTTTGCAGGATGGCAAATTAGATTAATTTATTTATTCAGTTTAAATCAATTAATTAAATTAATTTTGGGGTCATATTCTTTTTATTTAGCAATGCGTGTTGGTGCAGAAATTGGAAGATCAAATTAATGCATTAAGCACAGAAAAATGGTCTCTTATGGAGCAGATACAAAGGCTTGAAAGGTATGTTAATGTGTTGACTTTTTAAAAAATATATATACAAAATAAGCAATTTGCTGTACATGACCAGGGTATCGATCTCAGTTTATTATGCCTATAAATGAATATGGAGCCGAGGTGGCGCAGTGGTTAAATGCAGCACTGCAGGCTACTTCAGCTGACTGCAGTTCTGCAGTTCGGCTGTTCAAATCTCACCGGCTCAAGGTTGACTCAGCCTTCCATCCTTCCGAGGTGGGTAAAATGAGGACCCGGATTGTTGTTGGGGGCAATATGCTGACTCTGTAAACCGCTTAGAGAGGGCTGAAAGTCCTATGAAGCGGTATATAAGTCTAACTGCTATTGCTATTGCTAATTGAGTTAAACTGCTTTTAAAAACTTGTTTCTCTGCATTTCAGTTTAACAGCTTTCATTGCCAAAATCTATTTATATGCCTCAAAGGTATCTTTGTCAGAATTATTTTCATGCATCGAAAGGAATGAAGAAAATAGATTTTGGGGGAGATGCTGGATATGAATATACCAGCATGGCAGTAGCTTATTTTATTATTTATTTATTAAATGTATATGCTGCCCATCTTTCTGATAAGGCAGCTATGAGTGGCTTACAGATAATGAAAGATAAATAGAAAAGCTGTTTAACATTTAAAACGGAGCATATTAAAAATTTAAAACTATGGAAACAAACAAACCAGGAACCACAATATGGTCAGTATAGGGATGAGATCTTACCTTTTCATCCACCTCCAGCAATGAGCGCCCCCTTGGGGCCTAGAGCAGTGTTTCTCAACCTTGGCCACTTGAAGATGTCCGGACTTCAACCCCCAGAATTCCCCAGCCAGCATTCGCTGGCTGGGGAATTCTGGGACTTGAAGTCCGGACATCTTCAAGTGGCCAAGGTTGAGAAACACTGGCCTAGAGTAACCCAGCAAAACCAAGTTCTCATCTCCAGTGGTAAGAATATTCCACAGCATTTAGGCCACTAGAAAATATTGCTGTATTTTTACATTTGTGGTAGATGTGTCCCAATAAAATATTCTAAAAGATTTATTCATGAACTAGCTAAGTCATTAAAAGTGATTTATTTCATACTAATTTTTTTGTTTCAGAAGCTTTTTTCTTTTCTCTATTGCAGTGAAATAGACTACTTGAGAAGTCAAAAAACGTCTATTCCAATGGTATGTGACACAGTACAGCCGTCTTCAGCCCAAGTGCCTCCCACGCTCCCAGATGATAATGGAAAATATTTAGACATTAAAAGTTCAACCAATGATGATAAACTTGGGAGAACTGAAGAAGAAATAACTTTGATGGAACCTGAATGTAGGACTTCTAAAGAGGATATTGGAATACCTTTTGCTTATAAAGAAAGAGAAAAATTTCCATTTTGTTCCCCATCAAATAAAGCTGCCATACATTTTGATAAACCTAATAGGTTAGTTAAATTCATCTATGCTTTGTTTTTACAGTAAAATATTGTATTTAACATTGAATAGATTTAACAACTACATTCAGGTTTTGAATTTATACTGTCAACACACAAAAATGTTGTAAGGTTCTTGTCTTTCTTTCTTTTCTTTTCTTTCTTTCTTCTTCTTTTTTTTTTTTAAGTAGGAGTTTTGTCATCTCCACCTTTAATTAAATGCCCTACCTGGTTTTATGTAGTACATTAAGGTTATGGGATTCCATGTGAACATTTTTCGCTCCAGATTTCTCTTTAAATATTGGCCATCAGTTATCCATGTTTTGGAACGAAATCAAGAAATGCATAGGATTATGTTGACCATGAAGAATTGTAACTTGTAATAGAAGGAATCATGACATGCTGATTATTTTTCAGTTGTCTCCCTATTGTAGTTGCAGCATGTTTTAAGAAATTAATAGATTATATTTCTCTAAGTACAGACTAGGTTTACATATTTTGCCAAGCCATAACATAATTTTTCGTTCTTGTCTTAGCATACTGTATAAATAATAAGTCATGGTTTAAGGTTTAGGATATTGAGCAATTTCAATCAGCTGTGCTTCATTCAATAACATGATTAAATAAAATATATTACAACACACTTAGTGAATCCTGTAAATTATACTTCTGAAGATTGTTCAGGCTCCAGTATAGAATTCTTAATTAAACTTTTAAACTGAACATTTATTTTTTAATTATTAGGGTAATTGTGAAATAAATAGATTTGTATAAGTAACTTTTTGTTCTGTTTTATATTTCCTTTCCATCCCACTATTTCAGGAAGTTATCACCTGCATTCCATCAAGCATTGCTGTCATTTTGCCAGATGTCAGCAGAGAGCCGTTTGGGATCAGAGGTATATTTATTTTTGTAAAATACTATTTCCTATTGAGTCATAAGAATTAAGGAAAGGAACCACCATATTTTTCGGACTAAAAGACACACCGGAGTATAAGACGCACCATGATTATGAAGAGGTAAAATTTTTTTAAATTTTTTTTCACTCTGTAAGCTTCCCAAACCCTCTGCAAAAAAGGGGGGGTGAGGTATGCAGAGGCTTTGGGAGGCTTGTAGAGTGTTCCTGGGGGGCAGGGGGGCAAAAATGTGCAAAAATGGCCCATTATTTGGTCGTTTTTGCCCTCCCCAGCCCCAGGAGCACTTTGGAAGCCTCCTAAACCCTCTGCATGTCCATTTTGTGAAGGGTTTGTGAAGGGCAGGGTTTCAGGAGGCCAAAAATGCTCTGTTCAGACACACCCAGATTTTCACCCTCTTTTGGGGGGGAAAGGTGTGTCTTATACTCCGAAAAATATTTGATCACCTTACCCAATTGTCGCATGAGTGTGTCGATCTAGGTACCATTTTTTGAAACCTAGGTACATACTAATCTAATACCCTTTGGAAAGCACCACTGTGTCAGTCACACAGTGGTGCTTTCTCATTATCCCAGTGTGTACTCTGAACCAATCACATAAAGATAGCTTTTACTTTTCTCCAATATCTTTAAGATGTGAATTTTATTTTAGATTTGAATTGTGTGCTAATTTCTGGAAGAAATTCCAACAATTTTTTATCGAAGACATGTTGTATAACGCAATTGCTGGATATGACTTTGCCAAAAAATTGCACTTTAGGTGTCTCGAATTGCTGATAGTGAAAAAAGTGTCATGCTGATGCTTGGACGTTGTTTACCACATATTGTTCCTAATGTCCTGCTTGCAAAACGAGAGGTAAGAAATACAGGAGTATTTGTTTAGTTCCACACAATATTTCTGTTCATTTACAATTGTGTATTATTTATTATGCTGAAGTCTGTTACTTGCAATCATCTTCTCACTTTTGTGCATGCATCTCTACTCCCAGAAAATGGTTGCACATCTGTGTCAGGTGAGTTTTTAGCAAAACAGCATGGTATCCTGCTATTTATCCTTTTTGGCTTAAGATCCTTAAGGCACTTTGCAGGGCTGTTACTGTGAGTCCACCTGTTTTGCCCTTCAGTTTGCTTACTTATATTAGCTCAACCCGGTTCTAGTGTTGTTGTATTTGAGTAGAACCTAAATTTTAAATTGACGTGAACTTGCCTGTTAACATTATTTCTAAAAAATGATGCGTATTTAAATGTTCACCCTTCTTATTAACAGCCATATTCAGACAGACAGCATGGCTAGATTGAACTGTCAGTATTTTGCACCAATAATTGGGAGTGGTTAGAGCAAGATCTGTATGTTTGCTCGCTCATTGGCAGGCCCGAACCCCGAAGTCTGGCTTGCTGTTATCAACAAGGGCTTTCAGTGTAATTTTAACTAGGAATTTGGCTCCTAGTGATGCATTTCTAATCATACAATGAAGTCTGAGCTGAAGATGAGTTGGTTCTATATGCGTTTTCTTTGTTTTAATTCAAAATTGCTTTTCCAGCCAGCTTAGCTTTACATGTTAATCTAGATATCTAGTAATGCACTTCGGCATTTAATTTTGTGAGCTTTATGAAAAGGTAACCAAGTCAAGAAATGTGTACTGATCCTTCAGGTTATGGTCACCAGCTACATTTTCCAATAGTTAATGGTTTATTGTGGGATTCAATTTTTGACTATATATGCTGCACGCCTAATTGTATGAAATAATACATCTGTTTAAGT
The DNA here is from genome assembly GCF_009769535.1 of Thamnophis elegans. Lineage (NCBI taxonomy): Eukaryota > Metazoa > Chordata > Lepidosauria > Squamata > Natricidae > Thamnophis > Thamnophis elegans. Next base: position 2,227,373 of record NC_045548.1, read on the forward strand.
TACAGTAGAAGATATTGTATGGGCTACATTAAATTGTCAGGATCAGTTACCAATTTCTGGCTGTTGCCAATCAGCTTGCCAGGACGCTGCTTTAGTTCTTCTTTGCAGTTCCTAGTTATATTTCAACATTATATATTTCTGCAGTGCTAATTTTCGCTTATTTAATCCTTGTACATGTGTGGAAATAGATAATCATAGCTTTGAGTTGATACATAATTCATAAAAGTTAATAAATATATATTGGAATCTTGGTTTTTGCACGTGAAATAGCCAAATAATCAATAACAGAGAATACTAACAACTTTCAATTACCAAGTTATATATATATCCTTAGAATCTTAGAAGAGTTCTGAATTTAGAAGAAAAGAAGTATTAATGGTTCTTCTAGGCGGTGCAGTGGTTAGGGTGCAGTACTGCAGGCCACTTCAGCTGACTGCTATCTGCAGTTCAGCCATTCTAATCTCACCGGCTCAAGGTTGACTCAGCCTTCCATCCTTCCGAGGTGGGTGAAATGAGGACCCAGACTGTGGGGGCGATATGCTGACTCTGCAAACCGCTTAGAGAGGGCTGAAAGCCCTATGAAGCGGTATATAAGTCTAACTGCTATTGCTATTGCTATTAATAGGAACACAGGCTCCTATTTATGCACCAGCATAAAGATCATGCTTCTGTTCCTCTTCTCCCCATTGGAATAACTTCATCCAGGAATGCCTTTCCTTATTTTATTTTTCCTTATGTATAACATTATTACCAGTTAATCTGATTTCCCATACACTGCATTATCACAAAAACAAACAAACAAATCAAAAATGGATGGCTAGATTTTTACTTTAATTTTCACATGTTATATTTCTGAAACAATCCAAAATCAATAGCAAGTATATTACGTATTTAGCTCATTCCAATTTTAGTACTATAGTGTTAATTTAAAATATAGAATTGGGAGAAAATAGTATTCAAAGTTTACTTATATTGCTTACCCATATCTAATTAATTAATGTTAGCAGAAACAATAACATCGTAGATGCTACTTAATGACATCTACATGAACAGACTTTTAAGGTCGAGTTCTAAACCAGGCAAACTCTATTTCATTGAGGGTCGCATCAGGATTCTGTTTGACCTTGGGGGACTGGGGGTAGGTGTGGCCAGGGTGGGAGTGGCCAGCTCAACATCACCCATGTCGGGGGCACCTCTGGTGACCTGAGCTCTCTGCCAGCAAAAATGTGCTCCCAAGCTCTGTTTTCAGTTGCGACGGCTTCCTGAACCCTCTGCCAGCAAAAACATCGCTTGCGAGGGCCACCCATGGTCTTCCCGAGCTCCGCTTTTGCTGGCAGGGGCACCACGGGCTGGTCCTTCACTGTTTCCGGATCCAGCCCCCAAGCCTTGAGTTTGACACCACTGTTCTAAACTAACATGAGATTAGTTGAAAGGGCTTTAGAGTTTATTGTTTTTCATACTGATAGAGAATGTATTTCTTTTATTTATTTGAATAAAATTTCATAATTAGTTTTGATATCTCATAGAGATCAGTTATTTAAAGATAAATCAAAAACTCCAATTAACTTGAAAAAACTCTAAGCATTTCCTTGGCAAAATAGGCATTCCAGATTTTTTCCCCCCAATAATTGTAGTAAGTTATAGCAAAAGATATAATATGTTCTATGCAAAGCTGCAATAAACAGGTTCTTGAAATACTTTTTGTAATCATTTTAATTCCTACTTCCAAAACCAAAAACAGCTGAGCTTCGTATATCCTGTGAAGTTCGTTAACGATTTCTGTTCATTTCGAGTTTCATTTATTGGGAAATTGTGCAATTGGGCAGCTAATTTGTTTAGTCAGCTACTATATTTCCATGTTATAATTGTGGTACAATAATTCACCAAAGTTGGTGGAGATAGCGGTCATGCATGGGTTAACTCAGTCAGTAACCAATAGAACTGAGTCGACCAAAGTGATGTCATCGCCTCTGAGGAGCATACTCCCACTTTTTTAGGCTCAGTTCAATTGGAACTGGCTGTGCTAATCGCTTTCTCCTCAACTAATATTACTTTAATTGGATTTCACTCAAACAAAGAAAGAAAATTACTTTTCTAAATTGGTCTCTGGATTGGGCTCCTGTTAGGACTCTCAATAGCCTCTGGGGGCTTGCCTGGAATTGCCTCCGGGCTTCTGAGGCTTCCTAATTCAGCAGCGCTAGCTGAAATAGCCGTGGGAGGCTCTGCTCACCGCTTCTGCCTCAGCGGGGGAATTCCTGGCCTCTGCTTTGCCGCTTGCACCGCTGACTGTTGCCGCCGCCTCCAGGAGCTTCCGAAAGCTGCGGGAAGCCTTTAAAAAGCCGTGAAGAGCCACCCGCCGCTGCAGCCGTCGCACCTCGCCGCCATCCTTTCAACGCTCCAGCTACCGCTGCACGTCCGCGGCTTTGCCCTTGGCTCCACAGCCTTACCGCAGGGTCTATACCACCCACGCTCACCGCGCGGCCTCGGCTACCTCGTAGCGCTGGCCCATAGGTTCTGTAGCCTCAGCGGCCGTTTGGTTTGGGCCATTTTGAGCATCCATGATTGGACGATGGATCAGGTCTGCCATTGGTCAAACTTACATCACGCATCATCTCACTCCTCCACCCAACATTACGGCTCATTCCACATGCAGCGCGGCTACGTCAGCGGCATGGGCACGGAAGGCCTCAGTGAAAGATATCTGAAAGCCAGCAACCTGGTCTACTCCTAATTCGTTTATACGACATTGCAAAGTGGATCGATATGCATCGGCAGATGCAGCTTTCAGACGTCGAGTCCTCCAACAGGTTCTCCCTTCTTCCAGCTCCTAGGCCAGTCTCATGCCCTCCCGGGGACACGCCAGCTTTGGTACGTCCCATGCATGACCGGTGTCTCCACCAACTTTGGAGAATGGGGCGTTGGTTCTTACCTGATACGCCCCTTCTCTGGGCAGGTGGAGACAGCGGTCATCCCCACCCTTGGGATCCTGCCTACCTCGCAGGGGTGATCTGGGAGCATGTTGTGTAGCCACTGGACGGAAAGCGATTGTTCACCGCACAGCAGTCTACTTATCTCCTTCGTCAAGAAAAGCGGGAGCATGCTCCTCAGAGGCGATGACATCACTTTGGTAGACTCAGTTCTATTGGTTACTGACTGAGTTAACCCATGCATGACCGCTGTCTCCACCTGCCCAGAGAAGGGGCGTATCAGGTAAGAACCAACGCCCCATTCTCTGACGCTTCACAGCTAAAGCTGCTTTCTATAGGATTCTTTGTAACAGATAGAAATTAGTAGAGCTGAGCATTCGTACTTCTAAAGGGCTCCATTATGAAATCATAGGTAGTCCTTGAATTATGACTATAACTGAGCCTGGCAATTATGACCATAAGTCTTGATAGTTGTAAAATGGGTCACCCTGTGGTTTGGCCCAATTTTACAACCTTTTTCACAGAGGGGTACATGTGTAAAAGCCCCTCCCTCCCCCCGGACTGCCAACCCAGAAAGGTTGGGGAACTCTATATTAGAGTGTATAATTTGTCAACAATTTTATGCGTCTTCAGTTGCTTTCAATTTCTCGTAGTATTCTTATAACCTACTTTTAAAGGCCTATTCCGTTTCAAAAATTTTCACACAACTAAGGGAAGTAGCATCAGGAAACTAAAGTTTAAACTTCCATTGGATGTACAGAAATAGCTATATAATTCATTGGATGTTAACTAAAATGTTCTACTAGAATTATAACAAATTACATTGTCAATTTTTGTAGAAATCCTGAATTCAGCTAGGGGGGGGGGAAGCTGTTGTCCAACTGTTAATCTACTGACATTGGGACAGCACTGCGGGGGGGGGGGGGGGGGGGGGGGAAGGAGAATATCATTTGATGGAGCCAATATTTATTTTGCAAGAAAATGAGTTAACTTTCCCTAAAATGGTCCCTGAACGTATGCCATCCTATCATGATTAAATCTAATGACTTTATTGAGGTTAGGATTGGATGAGAAATAATCCTTTTACTACGACATTTCCTTGTACTGTCTACAGCAGTGGTAGTCCAACCTGGCCCCTACCGCCCCACTAGTGGGCGTTCCAGCTTTCATGGTGGGCGGTAGGGGTTTGCTGCAACTCTGCTTTATCAATTTTATAAAGTAAAGTTACTTCCCTACTTTTTCAATCACCATTACTGTGGAACCGGTGGGCGGTTAGAAAATTTTACTACTAACAGAGATACAAAAGTGGGCGGTAGGTATAAAAAGGTTGACTGCCCCTGGTCTACAGCCTATGTTAAGTTTTTCAGCGCAACTGATAGGTCAGCCATCTTTGTTTTCCATTTATAAGTCAATAATTTTTTTCATTCTGAAATACTAAAAATACAGGACAAAATATATTGAATTTCACCAATGCACATAAATCTTCAAACATTCCAAAAATGATGGATGTATACATATATACGTACACCATGCTAGAAGTCATCTACCAGTAAGAGACATATGTAGCCATTTTATTTCTGTTGTGAGACCTGTAGTTCAAACTAACATTCAGAACTCACTCTAGGCTTTGCGTAAGTAAAGTAGAAATACTGTCAAAACTTATTCTGGGCAAAGCAGGGCCGAGCTTTGGCAGTGCTTACACAAAGTGCTTACACTTGGCATGGGCATGTCAGACTAGGGTTGAAAAATACTATTCCCCCAACATACTCAGCTTTAGAGTCATAAATATAGCTTGAGAACTTTGGGGTTATGTTTTTACCTCTTTGGGCAGAAAAAAAAAAAGTTAAGTAATATGTTATCATTTAAAAGTATGGCAAAATAGAAGTAATTGCTCTAGATATGTCTGTGAAAGATGCCATGATAGGCAAGTTTAAAAATGCATATTTCATTATTTTGGCACACCTGGTATAACTTCCCAACAGGCAAGAATCACTTTATTGATAAAAGTGGAAGTCTCTTTCCTTGGCATTGATCATTTTTCATTCTTTTTCTTCTGGAAGTAAATTCAACTAGCACTTTGGACTTGTGGAAATCTTGTTAAAATAGTAATCGCACAGTAATTATATACTTTGAATCTTAGGAATAGCCTCCAGCCAAATCCTTAAGTTCAGAAGAATTTGATCCGTATTCTTCCTGTAAGATTAGACATTCTTGCACTTCTTGATTCACTAAGCAGGTGAAATTAATTCAGGTAAGTGTGCGTAAGAGTTCAGCACACTAAAGGCAGCTATAGTCCCTCTCTTATTGGAAGAGTTCTCAAGTTAAAAAAAAAAATCTAAGAGATCTTCAAGTATAGGGAGTCCATATATAGCATTTGAGCTCTTCCCGCATTACTTCCCATTGAGTAAAACCTCTTGTCCTTCTGCTTCTGTCATTCCTTTCCTCCCCCCTTCATTGACTAAAAACATGGAACATGCATTAGGACATTCAAGAAGGTTTCTCATTGTTTCTCCACTCCCATTGATAGAAGGAAGTTTAGAAGTACTGATGCAGCGATGCAGAGAACGCTCCAATCCTATAATATGCATGAAAGAATATGACCAATGGACGTATGGACACACAACTAATTCCAACAGAGTCAGTATCCAGCTTTCTGCAAGGTAACGTCAGCCTTGTATCTGCCCCATGTCACCCAATCTAGATAGCATGAAGCAACCTTGCAAAAGGTAATAATAAGACTGATAACCTTGTTATGTTACTGATCTCATCCAATAATATTTTTCAGTTGAAGGGAAAATAGTTTCAAAACATTTTAATACATTTAATTTAAAAAGTCTAAATAGACTAATCAATTTTTAAAGTTTCAGAATCAGTTTGTAGAGTGGAGATTTGCGGTTTATATGACCATTAAAAATTCCACTTAGTAAAAATTAAGTAGAACCTCAGAATTAAAAATCCAACAAATATTTCAGCTATTATTCTGCTGAGTATTGTTTTTAACTCTCAAAGTGGTAATTCCTTCAACCCTTCATCGTTTGCTTATATTTTCAAACTACTGTAAAACCATATTTATATATCCATTCTCATTTCTAGAAAATAACGATAAATATACTTCTAAGACCATTTGTATTGCCAGATAATTTAAACAAATGGTTTATTGGAAGTTTGACTACTAATTTATCCTAAAATATAATAAACATCTAACCACTGTCTAGGATCTAATAATCTTCCTTAGAGTTACTGACAGGTATTATCATGCCATTTAATACTGATCACTTTTTGAATGTGCCTCTTCTAGTGGAATATTGTCTGACCTGTTTCTGCTTTCTAAATATGTAATTTAATACTTTTATAAAATGCACTTCTCAGTATCATGTATTTATGCTCCTTAATTAATATCGCAGATTTTCCTTCTCTAAATCTTATACACAGACACTTTTATGTAGTATGTACTAAATCTTGGATAACTAATTACAACCAAAACGTTGGTGTTTTAATGTAGGATAACTGATACGTTCTATAGATTAAGATTAAAAATCTTCTATAACTGAAGCTTTTTTCCAGACCCCTTTAACCAATGAACATTTTCATTCACTGCCTCCATTCTAGTTACATAAATATTCCTACCATCTTCCACCCTGAAATGTTTATTATTTATTTATTTATTTAGTGATCTTGAAGCAGAATAATACACCTTTTACTATCTTCAGAGTATAGTCCTATTGAAGCAACACATATATATCTATTCTCGTGGGAAAGGGAACAGGATTATTTAATTAGAGAAGTACAAAATATAGGAAGTTCAAGTAATGATTATTTAAAAATCAGTTACTGCACATCTATTCCTGTGGAAATGGGAACAAAAATATGTAATAAAAAAAATAGGAAACAAAAATATTTAATTAAAAATAGGAAATAAAGGAAGTGCAAGTAATCATTTTACTTTAAAAATCAGTTACTATTATCTCAATCCATATATTTGCCCTACATCCTTTCATATGGCAAATTCGTTATTATTATTCCACAATGCCATTGTAGGTTTTTTTTTATTTCTAAAGACACCTGAATGTTTTCTTTTTATTATTATTGTAATATTCTACTTCGTTGTAGAATATTGAAAAGGACTTTCATATTGACAAGGTTTCCTGATCCAAGATTTGATAAGCATTGAAGCCTTCTTATTATATAATGTTGAATAAACATGCAATAAATATTTGTCCTGATTTTTTTCTGCATGGACAGCAGGCAAGGAACGTATTCATGTTTACGCTAGTATATAGTTGTATTTCACTAATACTTATGTATAATTATAATTATTATTTATTTATTTATTGTCATTGTACGTATATAAACAGTTTACACATACAACGAAATTCACATTAACACCCAGAGACCAAGCCCAACACACATAGCAATCCCCAAACACACACATCACCCACCAAAACATCCCCCGCCCCTAAACCACCCAAGCATTCACACAACAGACCAAGGAACGCTGTCCAACAGTTCACTGACGGTGGCCCTTTAGGTCATTGTTGAGTGCAATTATAGCTCTGGGATAAAAGCTATTCAGAAGACTTGTGGTCCTAGTTTTAATTGTTCTGTATCTTCTGCCAGAAGGCAACAGTCTAAAAAGATTGTAAGCAGGATGGGAGGAGTCTCTGAGAATGTTATGCAACTTCCTCAAACAGCGAGATGCGAAAATGTCATCCAGGGCTGGTAGCAATTACAACACAGTTTAGTAATTTTACTAAGAATTCAGTAGCACTGACTGTTTACAGGCAATGCAAGGCCTTGGTAGTATTAAGTGGAGCAATAAGAAAGTGCCTGTTATGTGAAACTAAATTCATATTACTAGGCAAAGACAATCCAAAATTTAATTTCACTTGATTTTTCTGTTCACTGTGCAAATTAGGAATTATGACTTTTTAAAAACTCGAGCTAATAGCTCTACAATTTTTTTAAAAAAAAACTCAAGGTTTGATACTGATTTATCAGTTAAAATCACAACTCCTAAATGGTATGTAAAGAGAAAGGAATATTGCTTTCTTTTTATTTATTTACTGTTACATAATTCCAGCAAATTTGTAAAGAAGATTAATACTATTACATATATGTTCAGGATTACTTCTCTGATATTTCTAAAAATAAAAAAAAACATGCATACAATGTGTATAAAAACAACAATATAAATGATTTTGCACCCTACAGCATCATTGGATATTCAGATAACGTGATCAAATAGAGGTTTTGGATTAACTAAATTAAATATCAGTTAAAACTAAAATTCTCTCCAGTTGTATATCATGAGATTAATATTGTATATGTCCTTGTGCAATTGCTGTGTTGGCAGTCTTGCATCAAGATGTGACTCCACGTAGCAAAACAGCTATTTCCTGACCCTGTTTTGTTATATTCAGAATCTAATTTATAAATACAGTCTCATCTTTTTCTGTTATGAAACTAGTGAAATCTTCTCTATTCATTAAGTGTATTTCAAGAGATTTTCAAAAATACTAGATGTCCTTGTCATACTTAATTATGTTTACATTACCTTTATAGATCCTTCTTTATGTATATTATAATTTATTTGAAAAATAATAACGTGTAATCTTAGAGATACAGAAATAATTTAGGGAGTTTACTTTAGTTAGCTAATCGTTTTGTTGCGAAAAGTCTTAATCCCCCTTCAGGGAATTCTCTTCAGCGAAGATATTCTCCATTCTTTGATCATTATTATTCTATTTGTAAGCAATTGTTTCATTTTGGATTTCTCTTTTTGGAAATTAGAGTTTCTTGGAGAGACTTTTACAGCCATAATGTTTTGGATTGCATTCCTTGGAATAATATTCTATAGAAATACTCATGTCTTCAGACTTGATTCAAAGAATCTATTCTATTGATTTAACCTTTTAAAATGGGGTGGTGTTTTGCCTATTAACCACTTTCAGTACTTGGACCCGCAAGATTATTGAAGTGGAGAAAGACTTGAATTCTGAAGCAAACAAAAATAGAGTCCTTGGCAAGGGTTTTTTTTTTTTCCTTCATACAATCAACGCCATTTGATATTAAGTTATATAATTAGATTTGAATGGAAAAAGAAATGTCATGGTAATAGAAAATGCAATAAACATAAAGAAGCTCAACTCTGTCATAGCTTCTCCTCTTATTAATAAAACCTGTTTCCAAATCTTTCATGTAGTCTTTTTGTCTTTCAGGATAATTTTGTAATTTTTTATTATTGAAAGACAGTGGAGTGGGGCTCAGTGCTAGTCAACTGAGAAAGTCTAGCTGCTTTTAAATTTTTCTACCATTTATGAGAATAAATACTCTGATGGGGACAGAATCAAATAAATGTTTATAAAATTACCAATTCAAGAGATAAAGCAATCAGATGTCCTCCAGAGGGGTTTGGACTTTAACTGTTATTAATATTTTGTGTCATTACATATCCAACATTAGAAATCACTATGTATAATTCACAGCCTACTGTGTTTCCCCGAAAATACGACATGTCCCGAAAGTAAGGATTTTGGGGGTGGGCCTAAATATACGCACTTCCCCGAAAATAAGCCCAGTGGACAACCCACCCCTTCACCTGGGCAGAACGCCACTCACCGAGCAGTATCCCAAAGGTGCCTGTCCCCCCCCCCGCGCTTATGTGCCTCCCATGACGATGTTGGCAAAGGCAGTCTGCACCAGGTCCTTGAGCTCACAGCCGATGCCACCGGTGCCCACACCAACACCCGCGCGGAAGCGACAACCTGGGCGAGGTCTCCCTGCAGGGCCAGGGCTGCCACCGCTTCCATCTCAGCACTGAGGATGACTTCCACTGCGGCTTCCAAACCCCAGCTGGAAGCGGAGAAGAGGCCAGTTGGGCCAGCCACCTCCTCTCAAGTCTTCCGGCAGCCAGGGCAGAGAGTCTTCTGCCAATGGCCACTCTGGGACTGCACTTCCCGCTCTATGGTTCTGCCCCGGCTCCTGGAAGACACTCTGCTCTGGCTCCCGGAAGACTTGGCAGCAGGTGGCTGGTCCAACCAGCCTCTTTTCTGTTTTTCAGCAGCTTCCAGCCTGGGTTTGGAAGCCACCTCAGTCCTGGGATGGCGGCGGCAGCCCGGGCCCTCCAGGGAGAGCTGGCCCAGGCTGTGGCTTCCACGTGAGTTCTGGTGGTGGGTGCCGGAGGCATTGGCTGTGAGCTCCTCAAGGAACTGGTGCTCACCGGCTTTGCCCATATCAAAGTGATGAGGACTGGGAGGTGCATGAATGGGGAAACAGGCGCTCACACGGCTTTGCGCCTTTGGGATACCGCTTGGTGAGTGACGCTCACTGCCCGGCTGGAGCGAGGGGTTGTCTGCTGGGTGCGCACCACATGGCAAGAGGTGCCAGGTGGCTGCTCTCTTGCGAGCAGGCTCCCAAAGTGCCTGGCACAGGGACGGGAGGATGCGGGCACAGCTTCAGGGGCAACAGCTGATGAGCCATTGTGTTGCACTGTCACAGCAGCACAACACAGCAGCCATGACGTGACCACTCTCATGCCTCCTGCACCCTCAAAATAATAAACCCTCCTCCTCCAAAAATAAGGCCAAGCCCTTATTTCGGGGAAAACATGGTATGTCTACAATTTTAATTCCCACAATTTGATGCTAAACTATAGATCTTATGTTTCCTAAGCTGTAAACCAAAAACATGAATGAATGAATGAATTCATAATATCATTTTTCTGAAGGAGAAATTTGGGCATCCAATTTTACCATACTGAAATATTGCTCTATTGCTATATAAACTCTCCAGTCTTGGAATAAATTGGGAAATATTTTTATTTCTTAATATTCTAAAATCTGAGTCTTATGTTTTCTTTGTTTGCTTTTGTTAATGAATTGCAGGTAATATGTGGAATTTAAAGTAGTCTATTAAGATAATCTTTCATTGTTTAAAGATTTAAGGAAAGACTTTTTTTCTATTCATCTTCTTATTAAAGTCTTCCTAATTCGGGGTATTGTTGAAAATGTCTAATTTGGACATAAAGATCAGGGAAAGAGTTTTTTTTTTTTTTAAGTTATAGCTGCCTTTGGGAATTTATACCATCTGATGTAGAGATTATATTGAAAAGCTATCTATATAGAACAAGATTTTTGTTTTTAATATATAGACAACCATAGTTTAGTGAAGTGTATGTACTTCCATGACAATAAATGTATTTCTTAGAACAGCAGTAGGATGATCCTTTATAAATCTGATTGATAGTGACATTGCAAAAAAATAATAATCAGGAACTAGACAAATAAAATGTTTCTGAATTATACCTTTTCTTTTAATTTTTTTCTGATTCGGAAGGCATATTGTGTAGTAGCACAAATACATGAAGTAGCTAAAATATCAGAATTTTAATATAAATTGCTTGCAAATCAGATCGAACTTCTGTAAATAGGCATAAAGTCCTTTTTGCTGTAAATATATCTTTATATAAAATGTATCAAAATAAAATTAATTAAGTTTTTTGTATGGCAATCAGCATAATGAGACGTTAATCTTAAACTCATTCTCATTTTCAGTGGTTTAAACCACTTTCTTTTCTTCAGCTTCAAGTAAGCAAACATGGATTAAGACAAGATTGTTCAGATACCAGAACTTACAGCTATAATTTGTATGGACCGTTTTCTGAGTTCATAACATGCTTGTGAATTGTGTTGGTAATGAATTCAGTATGTGAAATAATTTTATTGCTCTTTAGAGTTTTAAATGTTCCTTCTATGTTCCTTAATATCACTTGATAGTTTTTGCTTTCCTTCCTGCTCACGTTCTTTTTAGGAGTTGATTCCACTCATTCTGTGTACAGCTTGCCTCCATCCCGAACCTAAAGAGAGAGACCAACTCCTGCATATACTGTTCAACTTGATCAAAAGGCCAGATGATGAGCAAAGGTGTGTGCTTTGTATTAGCTTTCTCTTTCTGACTTCTTTTTTTTTAAATCGGGGATTACTTTTCTACTGCAGACGTTCTCTCAATAGGTTTGTAGTCTAGTTTAAATATTATCGCTGTATATAAATTGCCAAAGGTAACATAAGCATTTTTCAGCAATGTACTAAGTGGCAACATAACTTTCATAGCATCAGTATAGACCAGTGTTTCTCAACCTTGGCAACTTGAAGATGTCTGGACTTCAACTCCCAGAATTCCCCAGCCAGCATTCGCTGGCTGGGGAATTCTGGGAGTTGAAGTCCAGACATCTTCAAGTTGCCAAGGTTGAGAAACACTGGTATAGACCACGGCTGTCAAACTCGTAGGCTGGATGCGTCACACGCTGGCCACGCCCATTTTAGCAAAGGGGTCCTGACATGTCACGTGACAACGCCATTGCAACGCAAATTTGATAGCTCTGGTATAGACTAACAGATTGAAAAAAAACTTGTAAATAGGTTTCTGACCAATCCTCAAACTTTGAATCGTCTCTTGCTGTAGACTTGGTGTAGTAACAGAACAAAAAAAAGTCATTGTCAAGTTCTAATCATCAGGCTGTGTCTCATCAGACCGTCCTTAGGAAAATATTAAAAAATCAAGTTATCTGAGAAGTTATCTTGGCTTTGCAGCACAGATTTAGAGCAATCTGCAGATTCTTCAAGCAGAATTTAATTTTTGAAGGGAGATGATGCAGTGCTAATTGAGGAACTGACATCTTTGTAAAGGTTAAAAGACTATTTCTACCCCTCTGTTGAATGGTAGGTAGTGGGTAGTTACATTTCTTAAAAACATTTTTTAAATTAAATATAGTGTGAGATTGTTTCATGGAGATTCAGTTTCATAGAAAAATAAATGAAAAATAAATATGCTGCCAATTTTATCACATTTATGGGCTAAAGTTGATATATGGGAGATATTAACTAAATATTCTTTAGTTTCAAACAAATCATTGGTACAATATAGACTAATTCCTCAGATAAACAATTCTGAGCATTTTGAAGTTTTTACGTATATTAAAATCTCTTTTTCTTCCCCTCTTTCCTTTTTTTTTCAATTTGTAGCTTACATTAAGTATATGTTTAATTTTGCACAATATAAATTATCTAGACTTTATTCTGCTATAGTATACATTCACATTGTGGATCGTTTGATCTACAGCATTTTTCTTACAGTGTGTATTTTATTTTATATATTCACTTATGAAAAACCACGACTGCAATTATTTTGTTTTCCAAAATATAAGCAGCAGTTTTATACCAGTAGTCCTCATTTAGCTATCAAATTGGGGCCAGTAACTCAATCATTAAGCAAAAATGTCCCTAAATGAAATGATGATTGTGTTTCTGGTATTACTTCAGTTTTGATTTCCAGACCTGAGAAGCTTATAATTACAATGATTGCCATAAAATTACTTTTTCATCACCTGTGAGCAGTTGCAAAGCGAGAGAATCTACCTGTGAAGCCAATTCCACTGTAAACAAAAGCAAGATAAAAGTGTGCGTTTCCTACAGAAATAAAGAAAAATATGCTTTTCAAAAGATCTTGTCTTTGAAAGTTATTCATGTTATCAATTGTTGACTTTCTGTGAGTAAAAGAGCCATCTGGTTCAATTATCTTAATTATTCTTTCAAATGGTGCATCTGCTGTTTGTTAAATGTTTGCAGGTTGCACTAGCATGTTTTTTTCATTATAGGCTTCTTTCTTTTTTTTTTTACTAGGCAAATGATTTTGACTGGGTGTGTAGCATTTGCACAACATGTGGGACCTACACGTGTAGAAGCTGAACTCTTGCCACAGTGCTGGGAGCAGGTATCGTTTCTGTTTTGCATTTAATTAACTTTAAAAAATCATATTTTTCCAGCCATAGTAATACGATCAGTGGCACATTTAAATTTACATATGGTGAAATGTAAATCTGCCGGAACAAATTCAGGCTAACAAAAATAAAGAAGAATCTGAATAGGTCGTATCTCAAGTCAAACGTCAGTGATCTAGCTTTTCTGTGGAAATCTAAGAACCTTTATGTTCGGTCTATACAGTAAACAGAAGATAATTTCATAGTACTGAAATGCAACATTATTGTTCACTTTTTAGTATGGGATTTATAAAAAAAATATTGTAAGCAAAAATAAAGGAATAAATGCTAACAAATATTAATGAAATAATTGTCTCCCACAGATCAATCACAAATATCCAGAAAGGCGGCTATTAGTAGCAGAGTCTTGTGGAGCGTTGGCACCATATCTTCCTGTAAGTATTTTATGAGCAGTTGATGATGATGATGATGTTCTTGTTACAGTTATTATTACTACTTTAAACTGAATATACATTTTCAAGAGTTTAAAGCTGTGGTCTACAACCAAAATCCAATAAGACTCAAGGAATAGGTTTATAATAGAGTTCATGGTCAAGTCAGGTTAATTTCCTTTTATTTAAAACTTTTTAAATGTTTCATTTTTTTAAAAAAAAAATTTTTTAAACCATCTAATATATTTTTCAAAATCATGCTTTACTTTTAAAGTATCCTTTCCTAAAATCAAAGTTAAAATGTAATATAAACCAAGATGAAGCAGTTTTCCGGAGCTGCAAAAACAAATCTTAAAAAATTAAAACTCAATAAAGAGTATTGGGTCGGACGGTTCCTTAAGTGGCATGTTTTTATTCCACCAACCATCTGAAAACAACAGAGCAGTGAACATATGATAGGTTTAATAGCCATCCTCTTGAAGTCTTAAAAAAAATTCATTTGCCATTTCCTTTTAGCTAATTTTTTTTTTGCTAAAAGCTGATAGAAATATCTTGCTACTAATTTGCCTTTGCAGTTTTGAATTGTGTATTGCTGGATAATACCAGGTCCCTATTTGTATTTTCAGAAAGAAATTCGTAGTTCATTGGTTCTTTCCATGCTACAGCAGATGCTAATGGAAGATAAAGCAGATTTGGTACGAGAAGCTGTTATCAAAAGTCTTGGTATCATCATGGGATACATTGATGATCCAGACAAATACCAGCAGGTATTGTGCCTGTTTATATGTATATATGTATATATATTTATATGTTTATATGTACAAGCAAATGAAATATATTGTTTACAAGGATCCAGGATAAAATATTTTGTACAATTACTGAATAACCTTGATTATTTAAATTATTCAGAGTCATCAGTATCTAGAATGCTTCTGCACTTTTTATATGAATGATGCTACTCATTTTCTTACAAATCATATTTACTCTGTAATTTTACAAATTTAGAACAATTATTTGCTTTTTCTTGTTTTGTTGCTTTTCCTGAGGTCTTAAAACAGAATTATGTATTTTTAATGTTTAAACACAGATTAACATAAAATCCTAAATGAAAACATTTCCTATGAACCTCTATTTTGCTGTATCAAAGAATCCAGTTGTGAAGGTGAAGAGTGATCAGTTTTCTTACTTCTGCTTTTTATTTATTCTTCTGTTTTTCTATTTGGAGAGGTCACAGCATAGAGTTGCAGAATCGCAATAGAATTATAACTAAGCCTTCTAATATGTACACAAAATTCTGCTGGTATCTTGTTATGTATCTAAACTAAATAAAACCTCTACACGTATTTTTCCTTTCATTGCCAGGGATTTGAACTGCTACTCTCAGCATTGGGTGATCCCTCAGAACGAGTGGTTAGTGCAACTCACCAAGTATTCTTACCAGCTTATGCTGCTTGGACTACAGAATTAGGAAATTTACAGTTGCATCTTATACCTACATTGCTTATTAAAATTGAAAAACTACTCAAGGTAAATATGTAAAATATATTAAAAGTCAGATATTTTTTATCATTTGTGAAAAACAAGACGTAATATAAACCAAATAGCTTTGGTGCCTTTTACTTCAAGGCCCATGTATTGATATATTTGGTTGTACAGTTGTTAGCAAATCAATATGGTTGAGTTTCTTTGAATGTAGTCAAAATTATTGTTGTTTTACAAACATACAATCATATTGATTATGTTTATCTTCTTTTATTTTGTTATTTTTCATTTTTACCATCTTTAAGTGGAGTTCTGGTTATTAATCATAATAAAGATCTGACTGATCAACTGACTATGTATGTATGCATGCATGCATACATACATACATACACACACACACTTTTTAGGAAATGCTGTTGAGTGGCTATGTAGTGTAAGAAAGCCAAGTTTTAACTAGATTTTTGGCATATGTTTCAGGAAAGTGAACATGGACTGGATGAACATAAACTCCATATGTATCTTTCTGCTTTACAATCCTTGATACCTTCTCTTTTTGCACTGGTATTGCAAGATGCCCCCTTTACAAGCAAAGCTAAGCTTCAGGGAGAAGTCCCACATATAGAAGGTACCTGCTTCAATATTTTCTGTAAAGCTTTATTTAGAAATAAGACCTCATAGAAATGTTGATGTAGTTGTTGGAGTTGTTCAACCATTTTTCTCTTTTTTAGCTTAGAAATATGAATGCTTCTTTGGGAAATAATAATGTGTAATGTGTGTGTGTGTGTGTGTGTGTGTGTGCGCGTGTAATATATATATATATATATATATATATATATATATATATATATATATATATATATATATATATATATTCTGAGGTTTTCGCGGGTGTTAGTATGTAGGTCTCTAGTTATTCGGGTTTTCTCCCGCGTAAAATTGGAGATGTCTTGGTGACGTTTCGACGAAGTCTCATTCGTCATCTTCAGACTACTTCAGGCTCGGAAGCACCGAGCCTGAAGTAGTCTGAAGATGACGAATGAGACTTCGTCGAAACGTCGCCAAGACATCTCCAATTTTACGCGGGAGAAAACCCGAATAACTAGAGACCTACATATATATATATAACATGTGCATGTATGTGTGACTGTCTACACATTCAGTATATGTGTATGTGTGTATATGGGTATATATATATATATTTCTTCATTTGAGAGCAGGCATTGGAATTTCATTTTAATGTGTGCCATTGTGTAGACAAAGAAGTAACAATAAAGGTGATCTTATCTTTTTCCAATGTTATCAGAAAATAAAATGTTTGAGCTCACTTCCTAGAGATTGCATGGATACATGCATGTGATTTTCTCAGTTACAATATAAATATTGATTCTTGTCTCCTGGATTTATTTTAAATATCAATTTAACTAAAGCCTGTTTTTTAAAAAAATTTCTTACACAATCCTGATGAGCTTTTTGAGGACAGCTAAATTGATTTATTGACACTAAATTGAGTATTTTTTGAAAATATATGTTATTTCTTATGCTTTTTTAAATTGTTGGTTTGCCTGGTGCAAAAATTATGCAGAGGTCCAGTTGCTTTCTTAATATTATATAAAAAAAAACAGTCCTCTTGATTTCGCAACAGGCGATTTCCATTAGTTTAAAACCCTCTAGGTTATCGTTATCTGTGAATGCAGTTGGTTCCTTTCAGATATATATTTTCCTAGTACAGTACTAAACTGATAAGGTTGTCAGCAATTTTGTGTTTCAATCATAAAGCTTCCAAAAAGATTTCATATCAGTATTGTCCTCTAGATATTATTGAACTCAATCCCCATTTCTCCTAATGAGTATAACCAGTGGTGAAAAATAAGATTTTAGCTAAACAGTATTTAAAAGCTATATGTTGCAGGTTTTCTTTAAAAACATAAGAATCAGGTCCTTATGTCTAGGATCTGATGATATTTAAAGAATCAGATCCTAGACATAAGACAAACAGATGGATGCTTGGCAACTGACTCACAATTACTTTATGATGGTTGCAGCATCCCACAGTCACATACTCAACTTTCCTTGCCTGCTTCCTACAGTCAAAATCTAAATCAAATCTAGATATTCCTTTTGAAATCTAATACTAAAACTACAGGTTCCTAGGAAACATAATATTAAGTATAATGTATGACAATACCTTTGATTCAAGGGAAGGGGAGCTATGCATTTCTCAGAATATTGTTATTTAATCTCATCATACCTCAATACCTCAGCATCAAACATGCTGACTAGAATTGATAATATTCAGAATACCCGGAGAAACACAGATGATCCATTCTTTCTTTATTAGTGCTTTTTGGAACACAAATTGAATAAAAATTGATGGTTAAAAATTAATCGCACCCATTATTTCTCTTCCTGATTCTTATTGAATCGGCCAAAGGTAAATATTTCGGTTCTTTGCTTTCAGTAACAAGGTTCCCAAGACCTGTATCGCCTCTACAGGATGTGGCCACTATAATCGGAAGTCGTGAACAACTAGCTGTATTGTTGCAACTTTATGATCACCAGTTAGAACACGAGGGCACCACAGGATGGGATACCTTACTATGGGTTGTCAATCAACTGTGAGTTCTCCTTGTTTTGTTCCATTTGATAATTTCATTTTTAAATAATATTTTTTAATGTCTTATCTTTCAAAATTTACACTATAATCTGTTTCAACATTTTCAGATGACTACAGGTGGCAGGCAAAACCTCTTAATTCAGAAACATTACTTTTAGATTAAGATGAGATGTCTCAACATTGCTAGACATTTTTAACATTGTTCTGACCATTCCAGAAACGCTGCAAACTAAGTTTTAAATTGATGTTTAAAGCTCTAGATCAGTATTTCTCAATCTTGGCAACTTGAAGATGTCCGGGACTTCAACTCCCAGAATTCCCCAGCCAGCGTTCGCTGGCTGGGGAATTCTGGGAGTTGAAGTCCGGACATCTTCAAGTTGCCAAGGTTGAGAAACACTGCGATGTTTCCAGAACGGCCAGAACACTTACGATTCTCATACTCCGTTTCAAACTTAACAGTTCTGGCTCAGAACATTTTAAATGTAAAAAAAATTTAAAATATCTAAGTTTAAAATATCTAAGTTTAAAATATTTCTTTTAAAATTAAAATATTTTAAAAATTAAAATAAACTTTAAAATACTGTGCAGAATGTTTTCTGCATAGTATTTTAAATTTTATTTTAATTTTTAAAATATTTTAGTATTGAATCACATTCCCATTGCTGACTCCTGGTGATGTTGCAAGCACTGCTGTCACCAGCCACTTAGCAAAAATTCAGAGTTAGGACAGACTCCCCGAAAGGTTTTTATAGCCCAGTTCTGGAGTTCCAATGGTAGCTATCCCCAGCCCCTCCACTCCTATGACCGCATTTGAGTTGTTTGGAAACTTGTTCACGTTTATAGCCGTTTACAGCTTTCCATAGTCACATGACTTTAATTTGTAATGTTTTATAATAGAAACGAATGGGTTTTTTTAACGATTGTATCATTCGCTTTACAAACAAAGCATTCACTTCATCACTTCAAGTCTCAACTTACAACCATTGTAACTAATGCCGGAATTTATAAGTTCCATTACGGTTGTATGCAAATATGTATACAAAAATAGAGCCATTGTCATTAGCAGTTATAATACATCTTAGGTAGTTTTTGGACGCTCGAATATTATAAGTTTATATTTGTAATCACATCAAAATTGTAAATAAAACAACTTGTTTGGGCCCAAACATCAAGAACAGCAGTCTTCCTGGAAAAGAATCGGCTTGCTTATGTTAATCTTAATCTTGATTTTTCAGGTTGCCTCAACTTATTGAAATTGTTGGTAAAATCAATGTAGCTTCAACAGCATGTGTTCATGAATTCTCAAGGTTTTTCTGGCGACTTTGCCGAACTTTTGGGAAGATTTTCACCAATACAAAGGTATAATGAAATATAACGATTCTCTGTATAGATAGTGGAATGATGACATGGGATTATAGGTTTAGAAAGGATTTCAAAGACCTTTAGATTTCCTCTTCTCAGACAGTTTTGTGTATTAAAAGGATACTACAGGTAATCTTATCATGGTTTTGCCTAATGTTTCCTTACCTATTAATAATCTTGTTAATTATGCTTTTTCTATTGTATCAGGTAGACCTTAAATCAGTGTTTCTCAACCTTGGCCACTTGAAGATGTCTGGACTTCAACTCCCAGAATTCCCCAGCCAGCTGGGGAATTCTGGGAGTTGAAGTCCAGACATCTTCAAGTGGCCAAGGTTGAGAAACACTGCCTTAAATGCTTTTATATCACCACCATTAGAAAATGTGCCTGCCAACACATTTTTCCACTGTACGTATCCATTTAAACACAAAGTAGATAATTAAAATCCAATAGATGCAATTTGCCAGAAAGATTAGAATTAGATTGTCAGAAGGTTAGATTAGGTTACACTAATTGAAATGCATACTAGGTAGAGCATTGGTGCTCTAAGTAAGTACTAAGCACTCTAACTAAGTACTAACAACCTTGGGGAAAGAGGCTAACATATCATCAGCTATTTAGATAAACATGGGGAATTTTTCCATAGTTTCCATTCTTATCCAGATCTTTGTAAAAGGGCAGAATAATTTCTCCCCTGCAAGGATAGCTTTGGAAAAAAAAACATATATGCTTGCCAGATATTTCAGGGCATGGTTCTAGAATAGCAATAGCAGCTGAACAAATGTTCTTAAAACTTTCTGAATGTGATTGCCTATAATTTCATATGTTACTGTAACTCTTCACTTCTAAAAGCAATAATCAGTTTCAGAAAATATTTTTCTTTTGCTAGTTTTGAATCAGTTTGCAGAGAAAACTGTTTCTCTATGAACAAAGTTGTAGACATAATACTTTGGAGAGAAAATTCCATTAGAAGAAAATATATATGTAGCTCAGGTTGAATTGTGGAGTCTTTGAGGCTCTCTGATTCTGATGTTTGCTTGCAGATGTTTCATTCCTCAACTAGGTAACTTCATCAGTCTAGTAGTAGCTTGCCCTGACAGTGTTGGCGAGTATGTGGTTTTCTCCTAGATAGGGTGTTGTGTTCTACATTGTTTGTTTGATAGGAATACCTTTTTATCTCAGTGTTGGCCGCTGGAAAGAATGTATTCTGGTATTTTTATTGTCCCTTTTGTATGATATGTAAATATGGTTAATTTCTATGTGTCTAATGATGGCTGATTTATCAAAACCTGGAGGACAAGCTATTGTATGTAGACACTTGCATTGAAGATGTTACCTAGTTGGGAAATGAAATATCTGCTAGCAAGCTCAAAGAGCAGCAAGGACTCCACAAAAACATTTTTTCTTGTGCAATGTAACATAACCAAAGCTACACCTAGCTGTTTTTATAAACAAATAAATAATTCTTTCGAGATCTTCTCCAACATCAGTTGCATTGTGACCTCCATGAAGGTTCAGTCCAACTTTTTTCTTGTATGCAACAGGGAACTTTTCATATGTACAGTTTTATACATGAAGGCTTCCGGGCAACCCCAAAAATTGCATTCAGTTGAAGCTCCCATGGAAGCTTAGTTATGTAAATCTACTTCCTGCAATCAGTTTTTGGCTAATGATACAGCATGATGTATAAAATGCAGAGGCTGGTGACTCTGATAACGCTGTGAGTTCTGTACATTTGTTTGTATCAACTGAATGTCAAAAAAATATTCTTTGCATCTTAAACAAAACAATGACAGTGGTTGAATTTTTATATCCTTACATTTATTAATAGCACTGTTACTTACAAATTACCGTATTTTTCGGAGTATAAGATGCACCGGAGTATAAGACGCACCAAGGTTTTAAAGAGGCAAATTTTAAAAAGTAGGTAGGTAGATAGAGGGAGAGAGAGAAATACAGTAGGTAGGTAGGGAGAGAGAGTGAGTAGGTAGGTAGGTAGAGGGATAGAGAGAGAGAAATGCTAAAATGTATAAGGAAATATTACTAGATCATTATTAATGCGTAGATAACTGCAGGACATTACACACCCACCAATAGTGGGTTTCAAAAATGTTTGGAAGCTCTTCTGTAGGTGTGGCCTGCTTTCCGGGTCCACTGGTGGAACCTCTTCTAACCGGTTCGGTAGATTTGACGAACCGGTTCTACCAAATAGGTGCGAACTGGTAGGAACCCACCTCTGGTAGGTAGGTAGAGGGATAGAGAGAGAGAGAAATACAGTAGGTAGGGAGAGGGTAGGTAGGTAGGTAGGTAGGTAGGTAGGTAGGTAGGTAGGTAAGTAGGTGGAGAGAGAGAGAGAAATACAGTAGGTAGGTAGGGAGAGGGAGAGAGTAGGTAAGTAGGTAGAAGGAGAGAGAGAGAAATACAGTAGGTAGGGAGAGAGAGTAGATAGGTAGGGAGCGGGAGGGAGAGAAAGAGAAATACAGTAGGGAGGGAGAGAGAGAAAGTAGGTAGGTAGGTAGATGTTTCCAGGTGTATTTAACCATGTGCTGGAGAAGGGAATCACTGACAACCTGCAGCACCTAAGACTTGTTTCTGCTGGCACAGCACTTGATCAATGTCATTCTCATCAATCACTCTAACTAAAGAACTTTCCGAAGGGGGGGGGAGTTTTTTGCACTCTGCAAACCTCCCCAAAACAGCCCATTTTTTGTGAAAATGGGCCCGTTTGTTTCAAATAAAAGGCATGAATAGCCTTGGGGGGGGGCTTGCAGAATGCTCCTGGGGGGGCAAAAAAGAGTAAAAAATGGCCCATTTTTTTGTAAAAATGACCCTTTTTGTCAAAAAAATTGCATGTATAGCCTTATGGAGGCTTATAGTGTTCTGCTGGGGGGGGCAAAAAACGTCCATTTTTTGCTCATTTCTGCCCTCCCCAGCCCCCAAGAGTTCTCTGAAAGCCTCCATAAAGCTAGGCACAGCCATTTTGGTGAAGGGGTGGGGCTTCCGGAGGCAAAAAATGCTGTATTCGATGTATAAGATGCATCCAGATTTTGAGCCTCTTTTTTCAGGAAAAAAGGTGCGTCTTATACTCGAAACATACAGTAGCTTTTCAAGTTAATATCTTACCTGTGCATATCAACCATTGTCTTCCAATATTTAAATAACAGTGTATCAAGTAAAATAGCAAATGATTTTGAAAAAACATTTCCAAATGAATAGCCATTAATTTCTGCGTCAAAAAAATGAAAAAGACAAATATAAAATAAAATGTGTTTCATTTTTCTAGACCTTTTTCTTCCAGTGTCCTTAATTAATGCTTAATTAATGTATGAGGGAAATATAGGTACAAGTGTTTTAAAGGATTCCTAAAACTGTTATTTAATATCCAGTAATTACATTATGCTTTACAATTTTGAAGAAGAGTAAAGTGGTGGCTTTGATTTCTGTTCCATGTTTTAGGTAAAACCCCAATTCCAGGAAATTTTACGGCTCTCTGAGGAGAACATTGGTAGGTATATTTTTCCTAACCATCAGTTCTATAAATAAGATTTTGAAACACAATTCAACTTATTTTTAAAAAGTAAAGGATAACAAAGTACCTAAATGAACTTTGAAAAAAGTTATTGTTTTAATATATCTAAAAAGAAAAAAGTAACAAATACATCCAAAACATACTACATATATGAAACATTTCATTATAAGTCCTTTATTTCATGGGTTGATATCATGGAAAATGCCTCGTTTAATTTCAACTTTACCCAGTACTTCTTCATTAGCTATAAGCTTCGTTTTCCAGAGGTTCATTGAAGTTTCCATGAATTTTTGTATGTTGCTGCTGATGCCAAAGATTTTCAGGCATTTCTTGATCCAGCTATGGAGAACTGAATCAAATGCTTTCTTATAGTCTATCCAAGCCATGAACAGGTTGGTTCATCTTCTCTTTGAATTCTTTAGGATTAGCTTGTCAATCAGCAGTTGGTCCTTTGTTCCTCTTGAATTTTTGCAGCATCCTTTCTGTTCTACAGGAAGCAAGTTATTTCTTTCCAACTATCCATAAATTTGGTTTGCAATGATACCAGCAAGGATGTTGTATGTTGTTGGTAAACAGGTGATTGGCCTATAGTTTCCAGGATCCTTTCCTTTTTCTTTATCTCTTTGGATCAAGAATGTCCTTCCAGTTGTCAGCTGGTTTGTTTTCGCTAATGTAGTGGTTTGAATGGTTTGCACAGCCTCACTGACCTTTTTGAGTACCTTTCTCAATTCTTTCCGGTTCACTTGGTTCAGCTTTGGCAAACGTGTTCTTTCAGCATCTTCCATTTGATGCTTTATTTTCTCAGCTAATTGAGCAATATCTGTTGGTGTTTGTTCTTCAGTGCTTCCTTGTTCTTTATCTTCACCCATTTCAGCATCCTCTTCCTCCCTTTCTTCCTCAGTTTGCTTTTGAGTCTGCAAATCATTCTTGGCGTTACTCTTCTTTGTTGGTATACTCAGACCATTAGTTGCTTTCTCTTCGATTCCTATTAATTCTGCTGTCGTGAAACATTTGTGGCTTAGAATTACACGTCGTTGGTCCATTAGCCTTTGTTCACTGATATCAGAGTCCTTGTGGTTCACCTTCCAAATCTGATACATTCGTTTTTGAAATCCACATTTTGCTGGCTCAGACTGATAGTAAGCTTTCATAATAGAGATGTTTTCTTCCCTAGTCCAGATTTTTCGCTTTTTCACTTTTTCTTCCAGTAGCTTGTCAGCTCCATGCCCTGGTTGCCTAGCAGAGGGAGCTGGGCCCTGTAGCTCATTTTGCGCAGAATGCCCAGGAGCCATAGCATCCAACGGGACCCTTGTTAATCCGGGCGACGGTTCAGCCGGCATAAATTACATTTTTTTCATATTCACCATATTTGAATGGGTTGTGGAGCAAATTTTTTCTGGCCCTTCACCTAAGACCTGTCTGATATGGTTGTACCTGTTCAGCATATCCCTTAGGATCATTAGAGCGCGCAACCCCCTCCACCACGACAAGGTAAAGCTCCTCGGAGGGGTTGTTGTTGTTGTTATTATTGTTATTGTTATTATACCACGTTATCTATCTGAGAAAATAAGCATTACTAACTTTTTTCTCGCAGCCCTTTTGATCAGTTTTACTCTCTGAATTCGTCCTACTTAGTTCTGTAGAAATAGAAACTGGGTGAATAAGAGGGGCTGTCCCTAATTTTGACTGGGCATTTTTAACAATATTAGGTAATAGCATTATATAAGCGTGTATCAACTTGAGCATCATAAATAACTTCAAGACTTTTATTTCTTAATTTCAGATGCTGCAGCAGGGAACGGAGTACTAACAAAAGCCACAGTTCCTATCTACGCAACAGGTGTACTTACATGTTATATCCAGGTAAACCTGCTCTTCAATTATGAATTTGAAAAGACAATAGTTATCTTTACTTAAAACTTCTAAATAAAGTTGAAAAATACTTACGCTTCTCCTTAGATCCTAAACTATATTACTTTCAAAAGTGTATAGAAAGAGATTTCACCTTCCTTCTACGGTTACTTCAAAATATTTTTTTGCTTTTATTAACCTACACACTCCATCTCATGCTATCAAAAAAATCAACTCTATGGAGAGCAGAAGAGCTATAATGGGTTTTTTATTTTCCTGGGCATTGTTGACAAGAGGAACTGATGTAATTATTATTTAATACTATATGATACAGGCTATGTATAGTATACATGTGAGTGTATGTTATGAAAATGGAAATAAAAAATATTTTTTTAAAAAAATCAACTCTTACTGTCGAGATTTTTGGGGGGAGGTGAATGCAGGTGACTGGAATAGAAAATAGAAAACTTGTTATTTTCTGATAAGGACTTCATTTCTTTAAAAAATATGTTACAGTGTTATTACCACCAAAGTCCTTTTCCCGTATGCTTACGGGGGGGGGGGGGGGGGGACGACTGTGAAAACTTATATTTAACTTTTTATCATGCAAAGTTGGATTTCACCAGTATTTGCTGTACTCCAATAAAGTATCACTATTTTCAATATTATAAAATGAATGCATTAACATTTTCAGTATTCCTTTTAGTAAAAGGAACAGAATTAGGTAAAGCCATTAGTTGTACAAACATACAATAGTCTCTGTTTGTTTAATTGTGAACTTTGGAATTTGATACAAGCTGCAGGGAGGGTTCGGTCGTTATTACGTCATATCATTTTAATAGAGGAGAGAAGTGGCCAAATCAGCACACACTTCAAAACTGAACTTTAACAAAATTACACTTGGCTGGAATGATAAATATAGTAAGAGAATCCAAGTCAAAATGAAGCATTCAGTATTATAGGAATATGCCTTGAGAAAGTAGATGCATGATTATTGTTATTCATAGCAGGTAGTAGTGGCTAGTTTGCAAGCATTATATATGTTGATGCTTTATGAGTTTTTATGTACAGCTGATTTCACACTTTAAGGATATAGTGACTACAATCTATATTCATTTACCAATGATTCCATGAAAATATTGATAATCATTGCTTGTGGTTCTCAGACTAATGATTTGGTATTACATGACAGGTTAATAGACATCCTATCCCAGTGGTTCCCAAACTTGGCAACTTTAAGACTTGTGGACTTCAACTCCCAGAATTCTCCAGCCAGCTCTGCTGGCTGGAGAATTCTGGGAGTTGAAGTCCACAAGACTTAAAGTTGCCAAGTTTGGGAACCACTGTGACCTATCCCATTCTAGAGCAAAGTGCTAAGAGCTGGGACAGTATCTTCTGATCAAAGGGCATGACTGAGTCGTGGGTCCCAAAATATTACTAGGTTTCCTTTAGTTAAAATCTTAATGTGGTCCACTTCCTGATAACAGGCCAGGAAATTTAACTTTATGTTTTTAAACCTCTACTTTCAGGAAGAAGACCGCAAGCTGTTAGTAGGATTTTTAGAAGATGTCATGACTATGCTTTCATTATCTCACGCTCCCCTTGATAGCCTAAAAGCATCTTTTGTGGAATTAGGGTAAAGTATATTACTGAAGCTGATATAAAGGGGCGATCGTTTACATACAGCATCAGATGTAAGAATTTAATCTCAAAGATTTTGGACATTTCAATATTCCATTATAAAGCCAGAATCTGCAGAACAGAAATGCTGTTGTGTTTTTGTGACATTTTTTTTTCATCAAAAAATGGCAGAGTATTTTATAGTCTTTAGTGCTCTGACATACAGTATCAATATTATCAGATTACCTTGTAATTAAATGGGGGGAAAGTTATATAATAACCAATTTGATAAATAGTACAATACATATTTTAATCTAAAAAGATGTTGAAAATATAGTTGGAAATTTGCAGTATCGGATCAACCTGCTACATGAAACCTATATCTGAACTCTCCTTGTTCATGTAGTCCATGCAGTATACTGGTAGTCCTTGACTTACAACCACAATTAAGCCCCAACGTTTTTGTAGCTAAGGGAGAACATTGGTTAAGTGAGTTTTCCCCCATTTTATGAGTTTCTCTGCCACAGTTGTTAAGTGAATCACTGAAGTTGTTAAGTTAGTAACAGGGTTGTTGTGAATCAGGCTTCCTCACTGAGTTTGCTTCTCAGAAAGTTGCAAAAAGTGATCACATGACCCTGTACTGCAATCATCATGAATGTGAGTCAGTTGTCAAGCATCTAAATGTAAATCACATGACCATGGGAATGCTGCAACAGTCATAAGTATGAAAAATGGTCATAAGTCATTTTTTTCAGGGCCATTGCAACTTCTAACTGTCACAAGTGAACTGTTGTAAATCAAGGACTAACTGTAAATGGCAACATTTGGGATAGTTCAATGGTTGCTCTAAAGCAGTGGTTCCCAAACTTGGCAACTTTAGGACTTGTGGACTTCAATTCCCAGAATTCTCCAGCCAGCTCTACTCTGCTGGCTGGAGAATTCTGGGAGTTGAAGTCCACAAGTCTTAAAGTTGCCAGGTTTGGGAACCACTGCTCTAAAGAGCTCCTCCCACTCTAAAAATACACTTTTGGGGATAAATGTGGTTGAACTGCAGGCACTTTCCTTTTGTTGAGGCTAATTGAGGTTAGCTGAGAAAGAAAATTTGAGAAAATATTTGAGGAGAGAAAGAAAATGCAAAATAAGTGCTGTTTGAAAGCAAATGACTATCTGTAGCTTAGATCTGATTGTTTTGTGTTCTCAGTGCAAACCCAGCATACCATGAATTGCTGCTAACTGTATTATGGTATGGAGTTGTCCACACTTCAGCACTTGTTCGATGTACGGCTGCCAGAATGTTTGAGGTAAGTGTTCATTAAACATATTTTAGATATTACTAATTCTGCTCCCTGCGGAAATACTGGCTTCCTTGTGCCTATCACCATTTAATTCCTCTTTTCTCAAGAGCCTGGATGTGAGACAGAGGGGAAGCCTTACAGTCAAGTGAATATGGATTCTGAAGGGGCTTCACCGTACATCCATTTTTACAGAGGGTACCAGTTATGTTAAAAATACTGTCAGGGAAAATAGCAATTTATCTGATCTAATATATTTAAATTCTTAAAAGTACATTTTAATATTATACTCTGTTTTATAATATTTTAAAGTAGTTGTGCACTGTGTGATGGAGCAGGATGTTAATCCTATAGTTTGAAGTGAATTTTCCATCATTCATTTCTTTCTTTTTTTAAAAAAAAGTATTGCTGTGTTACATGTGTTTGTGAAACATTTCAGGGGAACAGGCCAAATGAGACATTTATTTCTGACCTGAATTGGTGCATTGCTTGCTTAAAAACTTCTGTTAGCTCTGAGAAATCATTTCAGTGCGGAATTCAGTGTTCAAACCAGCCATCAATTGTATATACCTTGTGAATTGGGCAGCAAGAAAGGGGGTAAAAAAAAAATCATGTACGGTTCCTGATCTAACCACACCGCCAACTGTACAAGCTGCAAAATGGAGATATTCGTTTTCAGCTTTGTATCAGATTATCCGCTTGTTTTAAGTTACTCCTCAGAGTTTACCAATGTCACTTTAGTACAGTGTTTCTCAACCTTGGTGACTTTAAGTCCTGTGGACTTCAACTCCCAGAATCCCCCAGCCAGCTATGCTGGCTGGGGGATTCTGGAAGTTGAAGTCCACAGGACTTAAAGTCACCAAGGTTGAGAAACACTGCTTTTGTAGGACCTTGAAAATTCTAGTGGGAAGACAGGCCATACCTTTAATGAATAGATATGACTGTTTGGAGCATTTTCATGTCCTAAAATAAATATTTTGACCCTGGTCAATACGTAAGGGGCCATCTTGCCATTTCCCCTACATGCACAAAGATACTGGTCTAATTTTAAATCTTTATAGCAGTGCAATTCAAGATAAGGAATTAAATAGAAATGTAATTAAATAGTAATGTATTAGTTGCACATAAGAGGCCATTTAGATCTTTAAAAAATATTGCTGGTGACAAAGCATAAGAGGTTAAAAACAGAGTTTTATTTTGTTTCGCCACATATTTTTTTCTCATAATACGATGACCTCATTTGAGAGTATTGGAAACTCAATTTTTACTTGAATTGTACTATTTTTTTTGCAAATAAACCCGGAGTCTAGTCTGCATTATTATTTTGTGAGTCTCTTTCCTCACCTAACCTTTTTTTAAATGACAATTGTCAAATGGGGAAAATGGCTAAATGAATCTGTGCCAATAAAATTTTCTAGTTTACTTTTTTTGTGTGTTGTAAGTGCTATTGCCTATGCCAGGTGTATTTTATTTTTATAATTCAGCCAAAATAGCAACAATATACACCTATCATGAACTCTAATATGGTTATATGAAGGTTTAATTGGATAGTGAAGAAGGGCAAGCATTTTGATGTTGGTCTAAACTAACATGCTGTTTTTGACTTAGTTTTCCCTTTGGCTCTGTATGTTTGTATGTGTGTCATGCATTAATATTAAATTGGACATAATCTTGAGTGCTCTGTGATGATCCAGATTTGATCCTGGTTTGAACACTATCCATGCACAGTAAGGACATCAACTTGAATCTTTGCTGTACTACATAAGTTAAAACCATGGGTGGGCATTGATTCGCTATTACCTATTTACCTACTGAGTGTTTAAAGTTTTACATAGATTGCAGGACTAAGTAGCTCATTATTTGGTATAGCCAAGCATTTATGATTTTTATGCAAGAGTACCAATTCAAGTTCTATTAATGTGAATTAATTATACTTTTAGTCGCTAGATATCCTGAAACTGTACTCTTGCTATTTAAATTGAAATACATTAATGATCTACACAAATGCTATATATAAAAGCAAAAACTATACAAGACTGAAGTAAGCCCACCCCTGGTTTATAACAAGACAAGTAATCATTGTGGCTTTCTACTGTTACATCTTAAAATCAAAATACGTTCTAAAATGAGAATCCAGGTTCTCATTATCTTCTTATTATCTCAAGCTTCTTTTTTATGTTGTTTTTATCTTAGGCATACATTTCCTAAATAATTAAAAGCCATGATCGGGGTAGAAAACTTTTATTTTAAAAAAAAAAAACCAGATGAAATACTCTTGGTGATTAGAAATAGGAATTATGTCAGAATCGTGCATTGTTTGGATTTCCAGTAAAGTATTTCCCAACCTCCTGTCCTTTACAATTATACCTCACAGCAGGGGTGTCACACTGGGGGCCTGGGGGCCAAATGCGTCACACACAGGCCGCACCTATCCCAGCTCCACGAAGGGGAGAATGTCACAATAGGTCACGTGACGGCAGCATGACACCACGAGTTTGACACCTGTGCCTTACAGAATCCCTGCTGCTATAGACATCCTTAGTACAGAAACACAAGACAATTAAAATCAAGGTTATTCTCTTTTTCCGAGCAAGGTGGTTTGCTTCTGGGATTAAAATATTCCAACACACCTGAGTTTGGTGAGTCAGGTTTTAACGCTCAAATACCAGCCCCAGACCAATCCTAACAGAATTTGTTGCCATTTTCTACATGTTTACCTGACCTTTTAAATTATGTATCTTTTAATAGTGACAATAGAGCCCAGTTTACGCTCACAAATCACAAGAACTGTTTGGAGTTCTTAGTTATCTGTTCACATTCCTACATTTCACAATAACCTGGTTTATAAAAGAGCCGAGGTGGCGCAGTGGTTAAATGCAGCACTGCAGGATACTTCAGCTGACTGCAGTTCTGCAGTTCGGCTGTTCAAATCTCACCGGCTCAAGGTTGACTCAGCCTTCCATCCTTCCGAGGTGGGTGAAATGAGGACCCAGACTGTTGTTGGGGGCGATATGCTGACTCTGTAAACCGCTTAGAGAGGGCTGAAAGCCCTATGAAGCGGTATATAAGTCTAACTAGCTATTGCTATTATTTTGTGGAGCTATAACAAGGTAGCAATAATGGAGCTCTAGAAACTTCAAACGTTACTTTGAAATTTAAACACTAGCATTCAGGATACTGTCTGGATCTTTTGTTGTCTAACAGCTCTGTAGTTGGTGTGTGTTGCCTGCTTGGGCCACTTAACGCTTCCATCCTGCCTTCTCCCTAGTTATATTAAAAGAGCACTTTAGCGTAGCGATACTTGCTTCTAATTTTGGTTTGCATTTTGTGTTTCTCTTCCTCTTGGTTACGCTGTTCTTCCCATGATACTGTGCTCACTCTTTCCGCGCATCACCTGTGATGTACCCCTCTGCTCTGCCCACTCAGCTGTTGGTGAAGGGGGTACATGAAACTCTGGTAGCTCAGAGAGTGGTTCCTGCTCTCATCACTCTCTCCAGTGACCCTGAAATGTAAGTTTCCCCAACTGTCTTCTACAACTAGCTCCCTCTTACAACTTGTCAAGAAATAAACCTCCAGAATGCATTTGCTAATATTCAATTTTTTAAAAAAAAAATAACTAAGTTTTAAATATACTCAATATCTTTAGCAACTAAAAGAGTAAGTACTTTGTTCTTACAAACAAGCTGAAGCTCGTTCAAAACACTAACTAGTAAAATAGTTGGAAGAATAATGCAACCTTAAACTTAATTCTGAAACAAAACTATCATAACTTTTTATAGTAAATAATAACACGTCTGAATAGTTTTCAGATGTTGTCATACTGCTGTTTGTTTCTTCCATGCTGAAGAGGGATGCTAATTTCACTAATACGTTACTGCCTGTGAAAAGCATGAGGAGACTCCTTACTTATTTTAAGGCCCCGTGTGGGTGACTAAACTTAGAAAGACTGCTGATTCTGCCTGCCCATCCTCAGTCACAACTAACTTAGTTATCCTTCCAGTTTAAAACCATTTTTATTGCATGTTGACTGGTTTACAGCTGACTCTTCGAGGCATGCGTGAAGCCTTAGTTGACAAGCGGGTTGCTCCGGCCCTTGTTACCTTGTCCAGTGATCCTGAATTGTGAGTTTCTGAATGTGACCTTGAGTTCATCTTTCTGTGTCTTTTTCTCTCTCTTCTTTTTAAAAAAAATTGTGATACTACTTCCTGGGCTAATTCCTGTCACTGCTAGCAGTTAATACCTTAATGGAGTTTCAAAGTTAGTATTCTGTTTTTAATTAAACATTTGTTTTACTGTTAAGAGCTGAGTATTTGTTTTGCTTTGTTTTGCTCCTAGCTCTGTCAGAATAGCCACAATTCCTGCGTTTGGGACCATCATGGAAACGGTCACTCAGAGAGAGGTAGGATTTCTGCGCATTGAACTGGGATATTCCCAGTTTGTAATCACTAACTATTGAACTCTGTTAAAAAAATGTTTTCAGGATATCTGGATTGGTAAAAGTTCTAATTAAAATAGCAATAGCAATAGCAGTTAGACTTATATACCGCTTCATAGGGCTTTCAGCCCTCTCTAAGCGGTTTACAGAGTCAGCATATCGCCCCCAACAACAATCCGGGTCCTCATTTTACCCACCTCGGAAGGATGGAAGGCTGAGTCAACCTTGAGCCGGTGAGATTAGAACCACTGAACTGCAGATAACAGTCATCTGAAAATGAGCCGAGGTGGCGCAGTGGTTAGGGTGCAGTACTGCAGGCCACTTCAGCTGACTGCTGTCTGCAGTTCAGCGGTTCTAATCTCACCAGCTCAAGGTTGACTCAGCCTTCCATCCTTCCGAGGTGGGTAAAATGAGGACCCAGATTGTTGTTGGGGGCAATATGCCGACTCTGTAAACCGCTTAGAGAGGGCTGAAAGCCCTATGAAGCGGTATATAAGCCTAACTGCTATTGCTATTGCTAACCTTTTACAGCAATGTCCAATACAGATACTCTTTGTTTAGCAACCACAATTTGCCTTTGCAAAGTGGTGGCTAAGTGGTCGCTTGCAATCCTATTTCAGTAGTCCGTTGGTTTATAAACTTACAAAGGTCATCAATGCGAAAAACCGATCATGAAGTTACTTTTTGTTAATCGCTGTTGTAATTGCAAATGTTCACTGTACAAGGCAGTCGCTTAAGCGAGAAGTAGCTGTATACGGGCAGTTTTATCCCACTGATGGTTTGGCCCACAAGCAAAATAGCAAGGTCTTGCCTCCATTTTGTCATATACCAAAGAGACTTTATCCTCTTTTGCATGTACTGAGCATCCATCACATAATTCACCTCCTCATAGCAATAGCAGTTAGACTTACATACCGCTTCATAGGGCTTTCAGCCCTCTCTAAGCAGTTTACAGAGTCAACATATTGCCCCCAACAACAATCCGGGTCCTCATATTACCCACCTTGGAAGGATGGAAGGCTGAGTCAACCTTGAGCCGGTGAGATTTGAACCGCTGAACTGCTGAACTAGCAGTCAGCTGAAGTAGCCTGCAGTGCTGCACTCTAACCACTGCGCCACCTCGGCTCATCCTTCAGCTCTTGATGGAATACTTCTTAGTTGTAAATGGAGTACATAATTAAAAAGAGGGAAATATGAAGCCTAACATATTGTAATATAAAACTATAGTAGAAACTATATATAACAAGAAATGTGTTCATTTTTTCATTCTTAAATTTTATTTCATAACATGCTCAGCAAAAATATCTTAGAATGGACAGCCCATTTTCAAAAACTTGTGAATTAACGAGTAAAGCTGTTTCTGATGGTTAAAAAAAATATAGCAGAGTTTGCATTTGTATAATTTCAAACTGTTCCTTATTTTCTAAAATAACATAGTAGAGGAAATGGAACTGAACATTTGTACTGAGTCATACTTGTGTGCTGAATAAGTAGTAATAGGTTAGTTTAAATACATAAATACACATTTGTACTACGGAGTTAATTACATATTGATGTTTTGTTGGGGTTAATGGAATCTAGAAATTTGAAAATGGGTATTCAAGAGACTTTAGTCAGCATCATTTTTTTTAAAGTGCATACATTTTAGAGAAGGATTTTCTAAAGAGGAGATGTTGAGGGTGAGGTTTACTTAAGAGATAAAAGTATTAATGCTAGGATTTTTTGTAACAATAAAAACCTGATAATGTTAAAGTCAAAACAAGTATAATGTGTTAAAAGTTATTTTCTTTTGGACGCTATTAATTTTTACTTATTTCTGCAATAAAGTTTTCATATCTTACAAATTTTGTTTCCCTTTAAGCTTTTGGAAAGAGTCAAAATGCAGTTGGCCTCTTTCCTGGAAGATCCCCAGTATCAAGACCAACACTCTCTGCACACAGAAATAATAAAAACCTTTGGGAGGGTTGGTCCAAATGCTGAGCCAAGATTTAGAGATGAATGTGAGTTTGAATAACAGAACATAAAAAACATCTGTTTTTCAGTTTGTCAACAATTATAGCTCTATTCTTGCACTCTTTGGTGATTTTGTTATGTTTTTTTTCCCCGAATATTCCTCTTTCCAGTTGTTCTTCCACATTTGCATAAACTTTCCTTGGTTAATAACCAGCAATCTGCAGACTCAAAACGACTGGACATAGCTACTCATCTCTTTGAAGCCTATAGTGCACTCTCCTGTTGTTGTATCCTTATTTGATTTGAAAATTATAATTTTATATTTGTACAGACCATTGAAAAATACTCTTGTCTCTTCGCAAATTCAAATATTGAGTAATGTGTAATGTTTCCATCAGGTTTTGCTGAGAATATTAAAGGCAGACAAACTAAA
This sequence comes from Thamnophis elegans, assembly GCF_009769535.1. Classification (NCBI taxonomy): domain Eukaryota; kingdom Metazoa; phylum Chordata; class Lepidosauria; order Squamata; family Natricidae; genus Thamnophis; species Thamnophis elegans. The sequence goes on from NC_045548.1 coordinate 2,262,074, forward strand.
CTTGAGAGACCGCCTGCTGCCAATTACCTCCCAAAGACCCATTAGATCACACAGGGTCGGCCTCCTCCGGGTTCCGTCTACCAGCCAATGTCATCTGGCTACGACCCGGGGGAGGGCCTTCTCTGTGGCAGCTCCGGCCCTTTGGAACAAACTCCCCGCAGAGATTCGGACCCTCACCTCTCTCCAGGCCTTCCGAAAAGCCGTCAAAACCTGGCTGTGCCGGCAGGCCTGGGGTTGATGAGTTCCCCTCTCCTCTTGACCTGTGTGGTTGTGTGATTCTTGGCTATTTTAACTATTTTAACTATTTTAACATAGAATTGTGTTCTATGTTCCCCTTTTCCCCCTTTGAGTTGATCGCCACTCTGAGTCCCTCCCGGAGAAGGGCGGCATACAAATAAAATAAATCTAAATCTAAACAGCTTTTACAAATGAAGGCGAATATACGTGTCCCAGGATGATGTTGCAGGATCCAATCTGGGTTAGTCACAGGGACCAAAGGCTTCGTCTTCCGAGCTTTCGGACTCCTGCAGGGGCCCCCCTTCAGGGAACTTCTCCCTAGCGGAGTATTAGACAGCTCTTAATAATTGCATAAAGGCTCCTACGTTGCAGCGGCAACAATAAGAGTTGTATCCTTGTGCCGCACAGGCTCTTTCGGATGGAGATACTTTTCCACTTTCTAAAGCTTATCCATTCTTGAAAGTAAGGACGTTCTTAAGTGTCCCATCGAACAGTTGCGAATCTTGAAGAGGCAAGAATTTGCACCCCGGAGCCTCCATGATTCTGAAATTTGTGTCATCAAAAAAGCTAGTGTCCCCTTCTGGCAGGCTGCTTTATTTGCAAACTTCAGCTGACTAGAAAGTGTGACTAGCATTTTATGGATATTGATTTTAAATACATGCTGTTATAGAGGTCTTTTTACACATGTAGATCAAAGATCGATGCTTTAAGAGTTCAGTGAAAATAAGCTCGGTTTCATCTCTTCCTCTGGAACTACAGTGAGAGGCAGTTATTAGTGATAATCACCCATCTCATCCCTCTTCCTGTCACTAGGATCCTTCTCTCCCTCCAGGAAACCAAGCTCCTTATAGTATTTCTGCTAAGCAGAGGAACATTTTGCTGCTCCCTACACAATGGCTTTTCTCTCTCTCAATAATATATCGTTCTATACTTTAAAAGCCTTGAGTATAGAACTATAACTCCAAGAATGGTAAATTAAAAAAGAAAGAGTAATTTGTGTTAAAAATAAATTGCACCATATCAATGTTGTTCAAGTGAACTCTTGCAGTTTCAGAAAGTAGATATAAGAATTTAAGTCATCTCTTTTTTAGTAACATTCAGATAACCCTTTGAAGTTAGCTAAACATACTATGTTTTTTGCACATTATGTTCCAGTTTTAACTTGAGAGGAAGCAGATGGCAAACCAATTTTGTTTCTGTCAGACCTTAACTGCTTTACCTTTCAGTTATTTCAGAAGAGTTAATGATCAGTCACTTCTTACCTGGACTCAGGTGTTTAAGAAATGACATGGAAGCTCTCTCACCAGAACATGAGGTGAATATCTGAGCTTCAATTTTATCCTTCATGTTTATAATGACATATAAATTTATATTATTAGCATAACACTGCCAAATTAGAAATAAGTATAAGTATAATCTTTATTGTCATTGTACTTAAATACAATGAAATTGGTTCATTAAATAATTTTAAGATTAAGATTTAGTATTAAATTAATGCTAAAAAATATAACACATGAGCTTAAATTATTAAGTAAAATAAAATATATCACTATTTGATCTCACTAGTAATGAAGTATACCATAATTTCAGTTTTCATTAATTTTAAGCCTTGTAGCCATCAATATTTCATTCTTAAGATATTACCAAAATATTGAAGTTTAATATACCTCTCAAGTTTCATTGTGTCTATTTAGATAACATGAATTGTCATAAATATTATCTTTGTTCTAAACCAGTGGTTCCCAAACTTGGCAGCTTTAAGACTTGTGGACTTCAACTCCCAGAATTCTCCAGCCAGCTCTGCAGAGCTGGCTGGAGAATTCTGGGAGTTGAAGTCCACAAGTCTTAAAGTTGCCAAGTTTGGGAACCACTGTTCTAAACATTTGTCCTCTCCTATATTTTAGGTCATTTTAAATTCCATGATAAAAGAATGTGAACAGAAAGTGGAAAATAGAAATGTTCAAGAACCTCAAGGGTAAGTCTTTTTTTTTTTTTTACAAAAGGCCTAAATTATATCGGCAACATTATTAATAAAGAATTATGTTATCAAAGCAGAACATTTGTATTCACTTAATAATTTTTATTCTTTTCTGAAAAGACATAGGTCTAATGTAGTGGAAGAAAATTGAAAACCGGTTGTAAAATAAAGTCAGTCATCCACACCCCTTTATTAAAATGTTGTATAAATCCCAGTGGTAATAAAAAATAAGAAAGAAATAAGTAGTAGTCCTTTTGCCTTTTGGGTTGATTTTCAAACCAAGGGACGTAATGGGAAATCCAAGTTTGTTGGGGGAAATAATTTGTTTCTTGGTCCCTGGAACAACTGTTCTTAAGAGATCGTGGGAAAACTGAACTTAAGTGATACACTGTTTTGAGAATTAATCTGCCATTCCCCTTCAGATCTTATTCTTAACATTCAACCACATGCCAGAAGTGCAGTTTTATGGATTCATTTTAACTAAAATCAGGTTGAATTCTTATTGAATATCTTATTACTCAATGGTATCATTCCACTGAAGGCTTGAATTTCCTACTGAAGCAACATATAGCCTTAATTCACAGCTGAATTTTGCATACTGGAAAAATTTCTTTCAAGTTTGGAAACTGTCATTGTATGGTAATGACAAATTATTTTGATTAAACCATCTTATCCTCAACTAGATAAGGAACATATCTAGTTGAATGAAAAGGAGGACCAGGGGAGACATGATAGCAGTGTTCCAATATCTCAGGGGCTGCCACAAAGAAGAGGGAGTCAAGCTATTCTCCAAAGCACCTGAGGGTAGAACAAAAAGCAATGGGTGGAAACTAATCAAGGAGAGAAGCAACTTAGAACTAAGAAATTTTCTGACAGAACAATTAATCAGTGGAACAACTTGCCTCCAGAATGTTGTGAATGTTCCAACACTGGTAGTTTTTAAGAAGAGATTGGACAACCATTTTTCTGAAATGGTATAGGGAGGTCCCTTCCAATTATGTTATTCTATTCTATTCTAAATCAGATCTGCTGTTTAACCTAATACTGCTGTCTTTGGGAGCAGTTTTTCAAAGTCTCGTGTCAGAGGTCTTCTGCCCAACTACTTTAGATTGTTGTAATTGATGATGTTATAATAGGTCAACTTACTTTTCTTTCTCCCTAGTTCTATGTCAATTGCAGCAAGCCTTGTGAGTGAAGACACCAAGACCAAGTTTCTGAATAAAATGGGCCAGTTAACCACTTCAGGCGCCATGCTGGCCAATGTATTCCAGAGGAAGAAGTAAATTGGGATTAAGAATTAAAGAACATTAACACTGAGAGACCTCATTAAGACTTGTTCCTTGTACTTGAAGTACTTGTCTTTTTATTTTCTGTCTTATGTTCTTGTAGTATAATTTTAATCTACAAACATATTTGCACTGCTCTTGAATATTGCTACATATCTGTTAATTTGGGGCAAAATGTGGTTGATTATAAAACTAAATTAAGTCTGTATCAGGTCCCTGCCCTGTGTTCTTGTCTTTCCAGCATTTTTATATATATATATATATATATATATATATATATATATATATATATATATATATATGGGTTTTTTTTTAATTTCCCGATGGGTTCTTGGCTGATATCTGTATTATACATGGAACTGTTATGATGGTACTTAAAATAATGTAAATTTGAAGTCACAGTTATAAAGTAATAAAAGTGGAGATTACTTATGTATTTAAGTTATAAGGGGTAATGCAGAGCTTTTTTAATGTTTCTAAAATGAAAGGTAAGAGCCACCAGCACTGATTCCTGGATTGTTTTTGTAAGTTATTGTATATTTGAATTACCGAAGTGAATGGAGGATATAATGTATCACGGAATTCCTTGCACTACTAGTACTACAATATATTCCAGAACAGATGAATACAACAGATTTTTTTAAATTGTCTCTCATTACATGTATTGGCATTTTCATTGTGTATAAAACAGCTTAGTATTAACCTTCCTGCAAGGCAGTTTATACTGGGAAGGGGAGGAAGAATAAATAGTCCAAACTTAAATCATATGTACCTTGATGAAAGCCATACTGATTTCAATGAAGGTTTCTTTCATATGAATGAGTCTAATATTGCCTTCTTAGAATAAACTTTTAAGTGATGCTGCTCTACATAAATGCTTTAAGCCAACATCATTTTCTGCATATAACAATCCTGTGTTTGAAGTGTGTAAAGTAACATCTACGGTACTTAAACACCCCTCCAAAAAATAATTGACATAGAACATTCTGGGCACTACATAAGATAAACATATTTATAGCATACTAGGCAAAAGGATTGGTTTCAACACTAAGAGATTGGCTAGCATTTTGTTTAACTTGGGTTTTAAATCTTGCAGGGCAAGAATGAAAGAAAATGTGCCATCCGATGCTCCAAGTAGCACAGAAGTGACCGAAAGCAATAATGTATTAAAATTTAAATGCAACGCCATATAATATCCTCTTAATATCCTGATATTTTTAAATTGCAACTCTAATCTCCTATCCTTGTAGCATTTTTCAGTGGTGAATCAATTTAAGCCCATCCGTTGTTTCATAACTCTATAAATATCCAATGCAAATTCCGGTCCGCTATGTGGCTTTCACCCTTTCTACGCTTTCTCCATACTACATATTTTGTAAATATGCATGCACATAGACATTATTTTCAAAAATAAAAGGAAGACATTAACTAATGCTGTGCCTATTTTAATGAAATTACTACTTTTGTGTTAAATCTGGGGTAGAGACAAACAGACTTGAAACACTTGTAGAATCCTAATATAAAGTATCAGTAAATCTGTTATACACATCGTCAAACTCAATCCCACTGTTATTTCAAGGCAAAGGAATAGCATTTCCGTTATTTCTCTTTTTTAAAGTAAATTGTGATTAACACACTTCAATAATTTATCTTGGAAAGAAATATCACAAATACCCTCAACCCATTGCTAAATTAAAATTCCCATCACTTCCATCCACCAGTGTCCAAAACTGTATCTGGGTAGAGCTGATAGAAGTTGCATTCCAGATTCTGTGAAAGGTTGCAGGTTGGGACAAGCTTGCCTTATTATATACTTTGGGATTTCTGTGCTGAGAAGTAGAAAAATATTCATTAAAACTTATCTAAAAGAGGTGCATATGCGTATCATCCGTTTTTTCACTGTAATAGACTGGATTGTATCTGGAGTATTTTTACATTCCCAATAAATCTTCATCCGAAGAGAGGACGCACTTGGAAAAGAATCCGTCTTGCATTGAATGTGCAAATATACCCATTTTGAAATCCGATGATGATGAATGATGAATGGGTATTCACCTCACTATCTGCCAGTTGTACTAACTGTATTGCAAATGCTGTCTTAGTAGACCATCTGATAATGAAATGCTGGGGCATTCCAGAAGAAGTAGAAGTGGCTAACTCCTGTTCTTTCTTGAATTAAATAAAATGTTTTGCATACCTGTTTTGGATGTTTATTTAAGGAACTCTAAGTGATTTGGCTTTTGGGGGGGGGGGATGGTGTTGACATTTAATATTTGAGTATTTAATGTTCATGTAACACTTTATTTTATTTTTATCCAATACATTCCTTTTCATTTTTCTAAATAATGCAGTCCATTGTATAAATACTTTTTAAAGTATTAAAATTGCTAAAATTTCTCTCTCTCTCTCTCTCTCTCTCTCTCTCCCCCTCCCTCCCTCCCTCCCTCTCTCTCTCTCTCTCTCTCTCACACACACACACACCTTTTATGCGTGGGCATTTTATAAATTGTGATCCAAGAAAATAGCAATAGCAATAGCAGTAGACTTATATACCGCTTCATAGGCCTTTCAGGCCTCTCTAAGCGGTTTACAGAGAGTCAGCATATTGCCCCCAACAATCTGGGTCCTCATTTTACCCACCTTGGAAGGATGGAAGGCTGAGTCAACCCTGAGCCGGTGAGATTTGAACCGCTGACCTGCTGATCTAGCAGTAGCCTGCAGTGCTGCATTTAACCACTGCGCCACCTTGGCAGTATGCAGAGTATGTAGAGGCCAACTTTACTTACTGTTAGCCAAGCAACTGGAAAATAACCAGATTTTTTTTACTCCTTTAGTAGCAAGGTATCTAGAGCTTTAGTTTAAAATCAATATCTTAAATTCACCCTACTACTACTTTACAAGTAGCCACTGCAGCACTATGAAGAACAATCATTACAGTGTATGATTCCACTTAGCTACCCCATTTAAAAATCTGGCATATGTTCTGCATCAGTTACATCTATCCCATGCAGGATAGAATCAAATCCTGAGGATACTAAGACATAGATTAACAAAGTGAAGGATCGCAGGTGGGACTGTACCTGGTGCCAGCAAAATCAAAGCACAGAACACAGAATAGTACTTTAATACATCATCTTCCTAATCCTAGGTTTCAAATGAGTGGTCACACTTCAATTAGATTTAAGTTTTGCTTGTGAGTCCTCATACAATCCAGCATAATCCCGCCTAATTAAGATGGGAAAGAGAGAGAAAATTAGATTGTCATTAACATACTGACAATATGTTCCAAATCGCTAGCAGCTTCATAACAGACACTGAAGAAGAGCCATATTCTATACATTTGATAAATTTAAAATAGTTGGAGTTTATTTTCTACCGCTGGCACATAGCTTTGTGGCATATTATTGGAAAGAGGTTTTTTGGGGGGGGGGGTTCACAAGTGATCTTTGAGGAGAGGTCAAGTCAATTATGTATATGGAAAAGAAACTTATACAGGCTCTTCCCCAAACCAAATTCAGCTGTTGTCCGCCATTCCATGATCCAGGAGAAAACGATTCCAGCATAAATAAGAGCTTCCCTACTGATAATCCTTGTCCTACCACAGGGATCATAATGGCAAATAATGTTGTCCCTATGATGCAAAGGGCACATTAAGGATAGATATTGCTGTGTGTCTCTGGGTTCCTTTAGTTTTCCTCCCACCAAACAGTAATCAGCTGGCAAGGAAACTTCAATCCTCTCCTCAACATGGGCTAGAAGTAGGACTAATGTGGAAGCAGGTTTTGACCTGTAGCTGAAGTGGCCCTTAGACATCGGTAAAAATTCATTCTGGTTTTGCACAAGTGTTTTCTGCATAGATGGAGCACCTAATGATTTTATCAGCTGAAGACACATAGGGAGTTGTGAGGCAGAATAAAGAGAGGTTGATCTCTAAAGCTCTAGATCAGTGTTTCTCAACCTTAGGGACTTTAAGTCCTGTGGACTTCAACTCTCAGAATCCACCAGCCAGCACAGCTGGCTGGGGAATTCTGGGAGTTGAAGTCCACAGGACTTAAAGTCCCTAAGGTTGAGAAACACTGATCTAGATTGTGCAGAGATAAGTAGGCACAAGATAAGGAAGTTTGAAAGAACTGTCTCCCATAACCAAAGCAGAAATGCCCTGAAATATCATGCCCAGAGATCCGAGGCAAAATGATGTGCTTGTACCCACCTAACAGAGTCGATGTATGCCAGCCACATCCACACGTTGCTCCCCAGAGGTCATCTGGCTACCATTGACAAAACAATGGACTGAGTTGCTTGTATCCATACCAAATCTGATGTTGAGATAAGGGGGGACAACATTATTTTTACAGCTAAGAAGAACTTAAGGCAGCTCCTTAAGTCAACTTCATCTGACACACGCACACACACTGAAGCAGAGGTGGGTTCCTACCAGTTGGCACCTATTCGGCAGAACCGGTTCGTCAAATCTACCGAACCGGTTAGAAGAGGTTCCACCAGTGGAAAGCAGGCCACACCTACAGAAGAGGTTCCAAAAATTTTTTGAAACCCACCACTGACACACACAGACAGACAGACAGACTGACACAGAGAGAGAGAGAAAGAAAGAAAGGAAGAAATAAATAAAGAAAAAAGAAAGAAAAAGAGAGAGAGATGAAAGAAAAAAAGGAAAAAGGGACAGAGAGACAAAAGGAAGGAAAGAGAGAGAGAAGGAAGGAAGGAAGGAAAGAAAGAAAGAAAGAAAGAAAGAAAGAAAGAAAGAAAGAAAGAAAGAAAGAAAGAAAGAAAGAAAGAAAGACATGGCCGGCAAGCCACCCCCACCAGGTCACATGGCCGGCAAGCCACTCCCACAAAGGAGGCCACACCCACAGAGTAGGTTCCCAAAAAATTTGAAACACCACCACTGGACTGAAGGCAACAACATGAGAGACAGAAGGAAACAAAGACTGTTCAGACATGTTAGAGGTGAGGCAGCTGCCGTTTCCATAAGCATGACGAGGGGTTTATAACTCAGAAACATCTGCTGGTTCAAAGATCACTGCTGTAGGTAGAAGATTGAAAAATATGGCTTTGTAAACAGTGCTGCATAAAATTGAAACTCTGCCTTTCAAGCAGAGGATATTCTACTTAAGTATTCTACTTCTACATTTTCTTTCTGGATGTGAAAGTGATTTTTTTTTCCCTGCCAAAAGTCACACTGTAATTATTGAAATTCTGTGTGACTACTGAGGAAAGTCTGAGCAAACATTCATTCTAGTTAATGTTTAATACCTGAGCGTTTCTGTTCAAATTAAAGTTAACAGTATATGTGTTCTAAGAGTCACGGTGTCTGTTATGCAATATCAGGCCATTTTTTACACCAGATATTCAAAAGTAGATTGCAAAAACATTTAAGCCTCTAAGGAGCAGCACTCAGCATTTCACTTCACATGTGAGTTACCTGCAATTGGAGGAGAAATTAATATTTTGCATTTTCAAAATAAGTGAGAAGTTTTGTTTTTTTTAAAGTACTGTGGCATGCAGCTGGCAATGGTAAAATGTATACACAGCTGAGGAAGCCCACAGAATAAATGGTGGCATAGACTGGCTATATATTAATTTATTCAACCTATGTGGAGAATGTCGTATATATTGAGGGGAGCTGGATTGAAAGAATTTGTGGTTTTAAAACTGCAGGAAGAAACATCAATAATCTGCACTACATGCTGATGACGCTACCTTGACAGCTGAAAAATGCAAAGGAATTGCAAGCTTTAGTGAGGAGCAGAGTGAGAAGTTAATCCAAGATTAAATACAAAGACCAAACAAATGGCAACTAATATAAAACAATCTGTAATATAAGGTAAGATCTCCCCCTCCCTCCTGAAGACCTGGTTCTGCCACTTGCCCTGCAGACCAGATGGGGGAATTCCACACTGAAGTGGCTGTTGGATTGATGACAGATTCCACCACCACCTCCTGCTCCTGCCTTCCTGCTCTCCACCCACCCATCTTTTTGTTATCATATTGATTTATTATTGTGTTGTTTCCATTGTTTATTTTATTCTATTACTTTATTTCTGCTTATACTTTATTCATTTCTTTTTATTGTTGCAATCAGCCTAGAGTAGCCCTTTAAACTTTGAAACTTTAATAGAATTTGTATGCCGCCCACTCCCTAGGGACTCTGGGCGACTCACAACAAATAAAAGCATTTAAAAACATTTAAAATTACAGAATTAAAATCAACACAACATCCATTTCATCAAATGGGGCTGGAAAAGTCAACAGCCCCAGGCCTGCCGGAACAGCCAGGTCTTGGTGGCTTTACGGAAGGCCGGGAGAGTGGTGAGGGTCCGGATCCCAACAGGTAGCTCATTCCACAAGGCTGGTGCAGCTACAGAGAAGGCCCTCCCTCGGGGAGCCGCCAACCGGCATTGTCTGGTCGACAGCACCCGGAGGAGGCCCAACCTGTGTGATCTTATTGGTCATTGGTAGGTAAATGGCAGTAGCCCCATGGTAAGATAGGTGGCAAATAAATTTAACAAATAAAATATGATAGCAACCATCCTTAGACTTGAAAATGAAGACACTGAAGTGATAAATAGCACCTGCATTTTAGGATCAACTATTAAGAGAAAACTGTGTTCAAGAAATGTGATGTAGACTAGCTCTTAATTGAGTAAAGCCTTGGAAAAAGTATTCAGATGCCTGGTTATGTAAATACTTAGAACAATTGGATAATATAACATAGAATAACAGAATTGGAAGGAGGTCATTACCATGCAGGCAATAGTTTTCCTTGTAACACTCTAGAAACAAGGAAAATATTGAACACATTTGAACTTAGGTGTTGGAGGAATATACTATAGATAAGTGTTGTGGCCCAGCAGGAGCCGTTGGAGCTGCCACCAGATTCCGACAGCGAGGGGCCCTACGAGTTGGCTCTGGAGGATGTGGAGGACCCTGGACAGGGTTCTGACTCCGAGCAGGGCGCAGTGAGGCTGGTTGGCCACCAGGAGGCGCCTGAGCCTTGGACCAGTGGGGAGGAGACAAGGGAGTGCGATCCGGACGCCAGCAGTGAGTTGTTCCCGGATGCCCGGCATTGAAGAGCTGATAGGCGTAAGGAACAGTCGCACAGTTACAGGAGGTAATTGCACTCAGCTGTTAGTAATTAGGCTCCTCTCCAGACTATAAAAGGACTGCTTGTGCACACTCCCCTCCTGCAGAAGTCAAAGCAGGAACTAATGTGGGAGAATAGTATGTTGAGCTTGGCAGGCTAGATTGCTGCCCAGGCTTATCTGAGCCAGTTTGCTGCCAAGGACCTGTGTGTCTGTTAATAAATTCTGTAAAGTATCTTTGGCTCGGAGTGTGTTGGTGTGGGACGAGGGGGGTCAGAACGGATAACCAAGAAAATAAACAAATGAATTATAGAACACATCAACTCAGAGTTTCCCCACTTGAAACACAATGACCAGGATCAAATTATTATATTTTGCACACATTAAGCAAATCTATACTTTGGAAAAGTCTGTAATGCTGGGCAAAGTGGAAGGAAAGAAGAAAAAATATTATCTGCAAGGACTCAGTGGATACACTATATAGAAGACCCGAAGGACCAAGTTCAAGAGAGATCCTCCGGGAGAAAATCTATCTATGTGGTTGTTGAATGTTAATAATCAATTGGCTGACAATGAGGTAAAGTATTTTTTCAGCATGCCAGCATTGTTTTCATACAAACGTTTTCTTAAAATCGTTTAAAATATTCTCATATAATTTTGCCTCTGAAAAAAAATTGCATTAATATTCACAAGCTCAGCAAGTAAATTCACAAGCTCAGCATTTTGCAGGCAAGATAGTTTACATTTAATTTTATAATACTAATAACATATACTTGAAAGTTGGGGAAAGGAATCACAGTTCACATGTCAAGGATCTTGTCACCCATATTTTATAGTCACAGCCACTTGGCAATATTTTAAAACAGTAGCTATGATTTCTCTAAAAATAGGAGGAATTATCAAATGGTAAATGTAAGCTTTCAAATAACTTCCTTCTTTTTCCCACAATTTGAAAAAACAGATGAGTGAAGAAAAATGCCCCAACACTGGAAGTCTTTAAGAAGATGTTGGATAGCCATTTGTCTGAAACGGTATGGGGTTTCCTGCCTAGGCAGTGGGTAGGACTAGAAGATCTCCAAGGTCCCTTCCAACTCTGCTATTGTTATTGTAATTTATAATTGTACGATTAATAATATATAAACATTACTGATGTGGAGAAGATAAAACAGAGGCCCTTCATATTAATCATGGCACGGTGGTCTATGTTAAGGCAGTGGACCCATAACACTAGCCTATCTCCACGATTGCATAGCGTTCCTGTCCCACTGTCCTCATGTGTGAACATTTGTTGGGGCAAAAACTACAAAAGCTGGATCTCATTCAGGCCTCTTTCTACCTCCCACCGAAGCCTCTTGATATAGATTTAGTCCAACAGGCGACCATACTCCCATGCATGGATTCTGCGATCAAAAATAAGAAAGCTCCAAGGTTTTCATTGGCAATTTGCAATTAAAGTGTAAAGCAAAATATACAAAAGTTAGAATATTGAAATTAAACATGGAAAAAATATTAAAATATCTACAGTCAGTAATCTTAAAAAAAACAACTAAGGACATACAACTCTAAATCTAAAAAAAACAACTAAGGGCGTAGAACCCTAATTCAAAATGAGCATCACAAACTGGTTGAGCAACTAATATAGTTAAATTGCAGAATCACATGAGTATGTAAAAAAAGAGGAAGATATTAACATGGTTTAAACTACAATTCTGGGAACTGCACTGGAAGAACAGATGTCGCCTGAGTCAGAAAATGCTCATCTTCTATCCAAAGTACCAAGTGCCTTGTAAAATAAGCATCCAACCTATACAATTTGTAATAATTGAATATGTATATTCTCTGCGTGTACATGCATAGCTACCAGCCTAAATGGAATACGCTTGAAACATTAATAATCCACTGAATATAGACTAATTGATTAAAGTCTTCATGCAGAAATAATTACCGCGACATGAGCTGCAAATTCTCCCTCTTGAAACCTCCACCCTCTCACGCATGAGATAGTCCAGTGTTTCTCAACCTTGGCAACTTGAAGATGTCTGGACTTCAACTCCCAGAATCCGCTGGGTGGGGCATTCGCTGGCTGGGGAATTCTGGGAGTTGAAGTCCAGACATCTTCAAGTTGCCAAGGTTGAGAAACACTGATATAGTCAACAGCTGCCTTAAACAATTAGTGATTCTTAGTGACCTAATAAAGGGCATTAAGGCCAGCAAGGACTTTACATACAGTACATTTCAGATGACAACTTCCTTCTGCTTTACCACTAGTGTTCATAAAAAAAATTTAAAAAAGCAAAATCTGCTCTTCCCTAACTGGAAAGCAACAGAAATCTTTCAAAGGCCTGAAAAATAAAGAAAACCATTTCGTACAACAGGCCAGGAGAGAATGCAGACAACCTATTGCGAGAGACCATTTAATTCTTGTTGTGTTTGAGAAGGAACATCAGCTGGTCAGACTTCATCAACCAATGGATAAATGTCACCCTTTAACAATAGACTGGCACCAACCATTTTATTGGCAGAGGCAGTCCTGAATTGGAAGGCAGAAGTGGAAATAGCGGAAATAGCAATAGGAGTTAGACTTATATACCACTTCATAGGGCTTTCAGCCCTCTCTAAGCGGTTTACAGAGTCAGCATATCGCCCCCAACAACAATCCGGGTCCTCATTTTACCCACCTCGGAAGGATGGAAGGCTGAGTCAAGCCTGAGCCGGTGAGATTTGAACCGCTGAACTGCAGATAACAGTCAGCTGAAGTGGCCTGCAGTACTGCACTCCTAACCACTGCGCCACCTCGGCACTTTTAAGGCAAAAGGCAGTAATGGAATTGCAGAATATATGATGGCCATACAGGTAAGTCCTCAACTTACACCAGTCTGTTTAGTTACAGACCATTTGAAGTTACAACGGCGCTGAAAAAAAAGACACATACCCACTTTCCACACTTATGACCATTACAGAGTCAATGGTCATGTGATCAAAATTCAGACACTGAGCAACCGGCTCCTATTTAAGATGGTTGCAGGGGAGTTATATGATGATCCCCTTTTGTGACCTCACGACAAGTCAGATTTACTTAGAGCCGAGGTGGCGCAGTGGTTAAATGCAGCACTGCCGGCTACTTCAGCTGACTGCAGTTCTGCAGTTCGGCGGTTCAAATCTCACCGGCTCAAGGTTGACTCAGCCTTCCATCCTTCCGAGGTGGGTGAAATGAGGACCCAGATTGTTGTTGGGGGCGATATGCTGACTCTGTAAACCGCTTAGAGGGGGCTGAAAGCCCTATGAAGCGGTATATAAGTCTAACTGCTATTGCTATTAACCAACTGTGTTACTAACCTAACGCCAGCATTCACGTAAAGCACCTGTGGCAAAAATGGCCATAAAATGGGGCAAAGTCTCATTTAACAAATGCTTCAGTTAGCGACAGAAATGTTGGACCCAGTTGTGCTGCTCAGCCAGGGACTACCTTGTATTCTTTGAACAAGCCACGTCAAGGGGGAAACCAGATCCGCTTAACAACTAAGTTAAAACTGCAGTGACTTACTTAGCAACCGTGGGAAGAAAGGTCGTAAAACGGGGCCAAACTCAATAAGTGTCTCATTGAGCCACAGGGATTTTGGGGTCAATGGAGGACATAAAGGGCTACCTGTCCCTCACCTTGGTTTGATTTCTTTGGAAAGCAGGGAAAGAGGAAACCCCGCCCTGCGTAGCCCTCAAGGGAGCCGCGTGGGCCGCCGAAGCCGAGGAGGCGGCCTTTCCCTGCCCGCCTCCTGCTCTTCCCTCGGGGCCGGCGCTGGAGCCGGGGGGAGAGGCGGCTCGGGGCCTGGGCTGGCCGAGGATCTCTTTGCGCCTCCAGCGAGGATGGCCGTTCCGCGGAGCTGCTGGCTTCTGGCGCTGCTGCTCGCCACCGCCGCACCTGGCGGGCAGGTAAGGCTGCGCGGAGACGCGGGCCGTTTCTTCCTCGCCCCTTCCCGAGCGAGCTTCCCCGTTGGGTTGGTTTCATGCGGGGGTCTCCGTTTCGGAAGCCGAACCGGACTCACAGACCACTTTCTGATGTCTCTGCGTTCGTAATTGCGAACTTTCTGCGTTCGTAATTGCGAGTCTGAGTCTTCCTTTAACGTTGGTTAAAAGCGATTTATGCGCCGCCGGGTCGTTTTAGATTCCTAGCGACCGAATGGGAAGAAGAGGGGAAGGGGAAAGGGGAGGAAGGGGAAAGAGAGAAGGGAAAGGAGAGGAGGAAGGAAGGAAGGAGAGAAGAAAGAGAAGGAAGGGGGGTAGGAAGGAGGGAGGGAAGGAGGGAGGGAAGCAAGGAGGGAAGGAAGGAGGGAAGGAGAGAAGAAAGGAGGGAAGGAAGGAGGGAAGGAAGGAGGGAATGTAGGAGAGAAGGAAGGGGGAGAAGGAAGGAGGAAAGGAAGGGGAAAGGAAGGAGAGAAGGAAAAAAGAAAGGAGGGAGGGAAGGAAGGAAGGAGGGAGGGAAGGAAGGAAGGAGGGAAGGAAGGAGGGAAGGAAGGAGAGAAGAAAGGAGGGAAGGAAGGAGGGAATGTAGGAGAGAAGGAAGGGGGAAGGAAGGAGGAAAGGAAGGGGGAAAGGAAGGAGAGAAGGAGAAAAGAAGGGGGGTAGGAAGGAGGGAGGGAAGGAGGGAAGGAAGGAGAGAAGGAGAGAAGAAAGGAGGGAAGGAAGAAAGGAAGGAGAGAAGGAGAGAAGAAAGGAGGGAAGGAAGGAGAGAAGAAAGGAGGGAAGGAAGGAGGGAAGGAAGGAGGGAACGTAGGAGAGAAGGAAGGGG
This sequence comes from Thamnophis elegans, assembly GCF_009769535.1. Taxonomy (NCBI): domain Eukaryota; kingdom Metazoa; phylum Chordata; class Lepidosauria; order Squamata; family Natricidae; genus Thamnophis; species Thamnophis elegans. The sequence goes on from NC_045548.1 coordinate 2,277,461, forward strand.
GGAAGGAAGGAGGAAAGGAAGAGGGAAAGGAAGGAGAGAAGGATAAAAGAAAGGAGAAAAGAAAGGAGGGAAGGAAGGAAGGAGGGAAGGAGAGAAGGAGGGCAGGGGAAGGAGGGAGGGAAGGAAAGGGAGTAGGAGAGAAGAAACGAGGGAAGGAAAGAGGGAGGGAGGGAAGAAGAAGTAGGACCGTTGTAAGATAAGATGGATCTATGGGATGTTAAAAAAGCAATCTTCAAGTATATTGTCAACAGTAGGGAAAAATTGTTACAAATACATATTATTAATAACAGTTATGAGATCATATAATTGTGAATGTATATATGAAATTGATAAAATAAAATATTTTTTTTAAAAAAAGATTTTCCTCCCTTCTGGGAACAAATACCCCCCCTCCGCAGATTTTGGGGAGGGTGTGTGCTTTACACGCGCACCAAGGATGGGCTGTTACCTGTTTATGGTGCAAATAACAGCGGGCTAAGAACGGTTCAGGTGCATTTCTGCCTTCCCTTGGAACCCCAAAGGTGCTTTTTCAAGAGGCAACTGGACTTTCTGGTTATTCTTCGAAGACGTTTCACTTCTCATCCAAGAAGCTTGTTGAGCTCTGGGGTGAGAAGTGAAACACCTTCAAAGAACCACCAGAAAGTCCAGTTTGCCTCTTGAAAAAGCACCTTGGGGGGGGGAGAACCATGAGCTGGAGGATTGAGAACCTCCATAGGCATTCACTTGGAAAACCCTCGCTGAATCCTTCTCTTGTTTTTTTGCATAGATCCTCATAGGTAGGTTAGAAGTGGGAAATCCATTGCATTTATTTCCTACTGGCATTAACGGGGCTGAAAATAGTAATTATTAACTTTTCCCATTGATTCCGACTGGTCTTAAGTAACTTCATTTGCAGTTGTTTCACTGTTGGATCGTATTAGTGCTGGTATCCGACACAAATATTTTTGTGAAACAAGCTCTACTGGATAGTTGCACACACTGTACTAAACTGTAATTTTGGCTTGCTCAGCCTTATGTGTTGTGCAAACCTTGCCATAATGCAGTGGTTCCCAAAACTTGGCAACTTTAAGACTTGTGGACTTCAACTCCCAGAATTCTCCAGCCAGCACAGCTGGCTGGAGAATTCTGAGAGTTGAAGTCCACAAGTCTTAAAGTTGCCAAGTTTTGAGAACCACTGCCATAATGGTTTGCCATCCATCATTTATAGTTAAGCATGTTGTACACATGAAAGCAAATGATTATGGATTATTTTAAGACACCGTGGTTCAGCTAAGTATGTGAACCAGGCCTCTAAGTTTAATGGAATTGATTTGAATGCTCAAATTGGACTTTAATCCAGTCATTGTAACGATAGACAGGTGAATTAGAAGGGGAGGGGAGGGGAAGAAATCATTTCTTCTGGCTGGACTTCCTCCTTCTTCAGGTACACTCCATGTGCTGGAACCCACACGGAGAGACAAATAGTGTAAAGCAATTGGGGGGGGGGGGGGAGAATCAAGGATTGAAACTGAAATGAACAAAATAAGCACATGTTTATTCCAGCAAATCACAAGCCCTTTTCAGCAGGAACATATATTCTGCAAAGAGTAGCATAATAAGCTTCAGAGAATTAAAAAGAAAGAATAATTCTTTTTAAGGTTTCCAATTTCCTTCAACTCTCATATTAAAAACTCATGCTAGTGTTTTTACTTCAGCGAATTTTGAAAAACAAGCCATTCCTAGCCCTCTTTCTCAGGATATGTGCACCCAGTAAAACTTTATAGTGGAAGATTACTGCATTGCAGAACCTAGTTTTGCATGCGCTGAAAAATAGTGTATTAGAATGTGTGCAAAGCACAACTATCTGCTTACTGTGCACATGTTTGTGCTTTCAAACCTTCCCTGGGAACAGACTGTATAGTTCACCCAGCGGTGGTTTTTCGCTCCTATCAGTCTTTAGGAACAGATTTCCAGCTGGAAAAGTCTCTGGTGGTGTGGCTTTCACCACTTCCCTTGGGAAGCTATCCTATAAACTACTCTGTATTTAAACATTTAGATGTGTGTGTGTGTGTGTGTGTGTGTGTGTGTGTGTGTTGTTTCATTCCCACTTAGGTTTGACTGTATTATTCTCAGCTACATTGCAATTTTGTTTAAAAAAATAAAAGATTTATTTTAAAATGTTATAGAACTAGTTTGAGCAGCTCGGAGGTTAAATGTGATAATCTGCAAGAAATTTTAAAGAATTCCATGTTATTTTTCTATAAAGGGCAAGTATATACATTATTAAATCCCTTTGTGCTTCTTAAGTGTGGTATGTCAACTCATAAAGTATATAGTAGTACTATACCCCTAGTCTAGAATGTGCTGTGAATTGTATTGAATTTTTCTCTTATTAGCATAGCCCAGTGGTTCCCAAACTTGGCAACTTTAAGACTGGTGGACTTCAACTCCCAGAATTCTCCAGCCAGCTCTGCTGGGAGTTGAAGTCCACAAGTCTTAAAGTTGCCAAGTTTGGGAACCACTGGCATAGCCGATAACTATAAATCATATGCAGCCACCTACCTGTAATATACTGTATCTTAGTAGCATTTCTTATACTCTCAAGAGTCAATTCTGGACCAATAAATATTGTTCTGGAAAGACCATATAATATTGTTCTGGAAAGACCATATAATGTGAATGAAGTGTTTTGAAGACTCAAGGATATGTCAGGGTTCATTGAGCTGCGTGTTTTTCTTGCAGATACTTGCAATCTAGCTAACATTGACAGTATTTTGATGATGTTTTAGTGATGTTTGATAATGATAAGTCTACAAGAAGAAAAGCAAATTCAATGAATATCAACATCCCAACATTTCATCCTGGGAATTTTAAAAATCGCTATAATTACTATTGCGTAATGATACTGTTTTCTCTCTCTATATATATATATATATATATATTCAAAAGGCAAAGTATGATTTGGAGCATATGTGAATGTGTTGGGAACATTATAAATCCAAAGCATTTTTTCTTGGAATTGTGTGCCACCAGCAGAGGGCATGTACATGAACCCAGGAAAGGATACAGCCACTTTAAATACATGTGTGACCAGGTGCATTCTGAGTTACATTTTGCCTTTTGAATCTGGATCTGTATATATCTTTATTATTTTTATTCTTTGTGCTCCTCCCCACCACACTTATGCCCCAAACCATTGTCTCAAATAAGCCTGTTTTTTATTTTATTTTATCCATATAAGAACAGAAAGGGATAATTCCATTTTTATTCTGTATGCATTGGTTCGTACTGGTATTATATTATAATCATCTGTTTTCCATTTTACCTTATCATTATATTTAGTCTTGCCATATGCATAAAATACAGATCTATGTTAAGCATTCGATTTGTATGCATCACTATGTATGTACATGTATGTACATAGTGATGCATACATGTATGTATTATTATGTGTAATAATGATACAATAAATATTAATTAAAAATTGTGAAAGCTAATAAGGAAAACAATTAAAAAGTTGACAAAAGTAATTCATTAATTTGCGATGTGATTAGTAATAGTTTGAAAGTGTTCTCCAGATTCAGAGTTCAGTGAACTAATAAATTAGACAAGTATTCTGTAATTATTAAGAGAAGACTAACGTTTAAAACTAAAAATTATTAATCTGACACCTCCCATCATATTATTTCTGAAAGGGTTGATTGAATCCATTAATGTGTAGTCAAAATGCACCTTTTAAAATGGAGTTCATGCTTTTGGTAGAGTTTTGACATCCTGCCCCATTAAATATGCAATATAGAATGGAATAATCCACAAGAGAACATCAACATGAATCTATGGGTCTTTAGAGTGACAGAAAAGGATTCCAGCCTTTTAAATTCCACTCCCTATACTCTATTAATCAAGCCTTATAATTAAGGTACAGTTAGTAATCATATAATTAAGGTGCAGTAATATAGACATTGTTGCAGTTGGATTGTGCCGAATAGTGGAAAGCATTCAACAGCACTTGTAAAATCCATGAAAGAAAGAGTAAATGATGTGTACTAATAGAGTATTTCACTAAGCACTGCAACATGTTCTCAGTGTCTCAGTGTCAATTATCTTGGCTTTACAATTAACTGAGACAAGATATGACAATCACTAAACTCTTCATGAATAACTCCACGTTATACTTTTTTTATTTCAAGGATGAAACATGAGGTTCAATATGCGCTCCCCCCCCCCCATATTGGATTAAGAAGAGAGAATGGCTGGAAACCCTTTATGTTATTTCCACAAATCATATTAGGTTTTATGCGTATTTTATTTTTGCATAATGCCTTGCCTCCTGATAATTTAGAGGGGAATGCGTGAAGTAAGATCTATTTCTTTTATTTGTGTGATATTGAATATATAAGGGCTCCAAAATTTATGCCTTCCCCAAATGTCTTCGTATTAATCATTACAGTTGTATGTGCTGTCAGCAATTCAAATCACTACTTCCCCCCCTGAGTCTTACTAAATCTTTGGATTCAACCACATCCTGACAATAAGTTCCTCATTCTTTTTTTATAGATAGTGTGACGAACAATATTGTTTTTCATTCCTTGTATTATAATTGTGCTTTTGGAAAAGGGAAGGGAGAAGAAATAAATTCGAAAAGGTGTATGCAGAGTCACATTTTTAAAAAGAAAACATAGTACAAAAATGAAGGTACCATTAAAGCAAGCAGTAAAGAATGTGAAGAAATATTTTGTATTAATAATAATTGTGGTACAGGATTATGCAAGGATGATATTTTTCTCTGGACTGGCAATTTTTTAAATGTAGACTAGACCCCTGTTGCCAACACGGTTTTAATGATGTAACAAATATATAACATAACAGAACTGTGAAGTCTCTTGCTACTACTACTATTAGCAGTATACTAATAATTAGCAATTTCTCTAAAACCAGAAAGTGGTGTAGTGATTAGGGCACCAGGATAGAAACCAAGAGATAGAGAATTCTAGTCCTTCCTTAGGAACAAAGCCATCTGGGTGGGTAACCTTCAATTTTTAAAAAAGGCTAAAAACTAAACAATAACAAATATATAACAATATAGAATATTCAAATACTGTGCATTTACACAGAATACTCAAATATCGAGGAACAGCCATAACTCACATCCCTTCAATTTCTAAAAAGAAAAACAACTTTTCAAACGTTGAAGTCGTTCTGAAGCAACCAAGTTAACAGGAGTGGGGCATGTCTGATATTGGATGAATCTGTTCCTGAGAATTGGTGCAGTAACTCTTGAGCTTAAACATGGGATCCTTGCAGATGGCATTTCCAACGAGTCAGAATCTATAAGGAACCTATTCTTCCAGATCTCAAATGACAGCAAATACAATACAATACAATAGCAGAGTTGGAAGGGACCTTGGAGGTCTTCTACTCCAACCCCCTGCCTAGGCAGGAAACCCTATACTGTTTCAGACAAATGGCTATCCAACATCTTCTTAAAGACTTCCAGTGTTGGGGCATTCACAACTTCTGGAGGCAACTTCTGTTCCACTGATTAATGGTTCTCACTGTCGGGAAATTTCTCCTCAGTTCTAAGTTGCTTCTCTCCTTGATTAGTTTCCACCCATTGCTTCTTGTTCTGCCCTCAGGTGCCTTGGAGAATAGTTTGACTCCCTCTTCTTTGTGGCAAATACCGCACAGGCAAGGTGGTCCCGCAGATCTCCTGACCCTGAAACATGAAGGCCTTTAAAGTTGGTACCCAGCAGCTTGAAATAAATCGATACCAATGCAGGTCTCGGAGCAGAGATGTTAAACGTACAAACTATGTACGTATGTCTCTCATACCCGGACCACTTGACGTTGCTTGGCAGTTTTCAAGGACAATCCATGTAGAATGCAATTGTATAATCCAACTGTGAAGTGACTAAGGCATGAGTGACGGTTTACAATGTTTCTTGATCCAGAAATGGCGGAAACTAGTGCACAATGTAAAAGACCTCCTAAATAAGACGGCATGTCAGCCTCTGCTTTGCTGCTGCTTCGGCTGCCATTGAAACGGGGAGGGAGGGCATGGTATTTGGGAGGGGACTACTAATTGTGCTGGAGGAAGATTCTGGAGTTTCTGCTGCCTGTCTTACTGCGCATGCGGAGGAGGTTTCCCGCCAAGGCCAACGGCACCGACATTCCATCTGGGTGATGCCTTTTGAAGTTATCTCACACCTGACACTTGGGAGAATTATGATTGGACTGTAACGGGGATGCCAAGGGGTAGGGAATGGGTTATTCTTTATATCATTTGCTTTCACGCCTAAATAATCAGTCTTCGCTTTGCTACGCTTCTAATCATTTATAATTAGTAAAAGTACACTTGATTTCTATCAATGGAGTCCTGTGGTTTTCTTTCCTAATTATTCAATGGAGGAGTGCTGACACGGCCAGTTGCTCTTCACTTGTTCTAGTAGGTGAGTTTCAGAGGTCCCCAGAAAGTGCCTGGAATTGGAAAGCTTCTTCATCCAAACCTTAATCTCTCTTGCTAGGATTGAGTCCAGGCCCTTACAGCTCTAGGCAATGGGCAGAATCTCCATCACATTTCTTGTTCAGTCTATTGATATCTAACTCCATGCTGGCATTTAGCTTCATGTAGATGTTAAATAAGAGGAGAGGAAGTATTGATCCATGTGTCACACGTAGGTCCACCTTCCCATGATTGGCAGCCCTAGTCAACTCTATGGCAATTGAAGTCCTCTAATGGAGGCTCCAGCTGCACTTGTGGTTGAACTTTCTTCTGGCTTGTGTTCATGCTGTCTTGACTCTAAACCAGTTTAAGAAAACCCTGTCCAGACTAAGATATTTTGGTAATACTTGCAAATAATCTGGACTGCAGGATATCGCAATCTGCCAGTGGACAGTGGCTCTCCACCTTTTCGTTCTGAAAAAGGTAATTGCCAGTAATTTTCTTTCTTCTCTATGTGTTTTCATGGACATGCATATTTTTATACATGACTATACATTATACATGTGTCTGTACATACACACATGCAGACTTACATGAAATTTATACTTGCAAGATTCAAACATGAAGATAGAATATTTTCACTCCAGCTCCAAATAGTCCATAGATTTAAGTAAAAATTCAGTGACCAGAAATATTATTAGGAAAAAGATAATGGAACTGGAAAAAAACCAGAAAGAAAATCAGTAATGAAAAACAAGTTTCTGATAGGATTGAAACCAGCAAAGCCTGAGATACAAAGGGAACATTGTATTGGCTCTACTTCTGTAAACAGTAGGATGGTTGCATGGGAATAAAATGTTTTTATATCAGTTTGTCTCAAAAAAAAAATTCTGATTGCAATATTATTATTCCTGACTTACGTGATAGTCTCTCTCCCCTAGGGTTTTAGAGTTTAGAGTTTAGAGTTTATTAACATTTGTATGCCGCCCACTCCGTAGAGACTCTGGGTGGCTCACAGATAAGACAGGGGACGTATATAAAAAATAAAAATAAAAATACAATCATTAAAATTCCACAACATGCATACAGCTTAGAGTGGGGCTGGATAAAATCAACAGCTCCAGGCCTGCCAGAACAGCCAGGTCTTAATCGCTTTACGGAAGGCCGGAAGAGTAGTAAGGGTCCGGATCTCTACGGGGAGATTGTTCCATAGGGCTGGAGCAGCTACAGAGAAGGCCCTCCCCCGGGGAGCCGCCAACCGACATTGTCCAGTCGACGGCACCCGGAGGAGGCCCAATCTGTGTGATCTTATTGGTCTTTGGGAGGTAAATGGCGGTCTCTCAGGTAGCCAGGTCCCACAAGTGCATGACCTACCTTTTCCTGGTCAACCAAAAATGGCCCAAAGACACCTGCCAGGATTTGTGCCCAAGGTGGGATTAAAAATCTCAGTCTTCTGGTTTCTAGTCTAACCACTAGAACCACAAAGTGGCTCTCAATCTGACAGGCTCATATAACTGAATGAAATATCAAACTGCTTATTTAATCATAAAAATTAACAATGGTACTGCTAAAATTTTAACTAAACATTCTTTTAAAATCATTGGTACCTTTGCTTCTACAACTTAAAATCTCTACAAAAAAACACGAACTGTAGCATTTTGGAATAAATATCACAGCTTCCTAACATCCACTACCGCCTTATGTACAAGTGAGATTTATCTGTTCTGAAAGAAGCCACCCTAATCACTACTTATCATTAAGTAAATTATAGATGCAGTGGAGTCTCTTAATAAGCAAGCAGTTTTGTCTAAAAGTTAAGACTATCCATGCATACTTATTAACAAATCCCAGTTCAATGAGTGGGCTTGTTCTTTAATCAAAAGCTGGATCCACATGGCGCATTGAGTTATTGCCTTTGTATTTGGCTTAGCAAAATATGTGAGCTCAGCTTGTCAATGTTCTTAATTTTTTACGTGACTCATGATCACTATGACATTTTACAAACTGGATTTAAAAGAAATGAGAGTGTTTGTGCTATGTTTCTTTAGCACTATAGCATTTAATCCTGTACCTTCGTATAATAGTTGAAATAGATTTATTCCACCAAAGACAGAAGCGTGTGCTTAATTTTCCTTTAAAAAAATGGAACTTGAAACATGCTCATTTTTTAAAAAAACCTGTTCAGTTAACTACAGATATTTAGATGATTTAAGGGGGTGCAGTGGCTCAGCAATTAAAGACACGGAGCTTTTCAGATGAAAAACTGACAGCCCAAGTTGAAGACCCGAGCACTGTACAATGGTGTGAGCTCCCTTTCCTGCCCCAGCTCCTGCCCACCTAGCAGTTCGAAAGCATGCGGTATCTGCGAGACCGTCTCCTGCCACATACCTCCCAACGGCCGATAAGATCTCACAGGATGGGCCTTCTCCGAGTGCCGTCGACCGGACAATGACGGCTGGCGACTCCTCGGGGGAGGGCCTTCTCTGTAGCTGCTCCAACCCTATGGAACGATCTACCCCCAGAGAACAGGACCCTTCCCACTCTCTCGGCCTTCCGACAGGCCACAAAAACCTGGCTATTCCGGCAGGCCTGGGGCTGTTGACCTCATGAATGAGGTCCAGCCCCGCCTACATTGAGTGCATGACGTGTTTCTTTTTAAATCTGTTTCTTTTTCCCTATTTTTAATTTTAATTTTTCTTAGAATTGTATGTTGTAAGCCGCCCGGAGTCCTTCGGGATGGCGCCTTTATTTCAATTTCAATTGCATGCAAATTTCAATTTCAATTGCATGCAAATTTCAATTTCAATTACATGCAAATGTGAGTAGGTAAAGTAGTACCACTCAGTGGGAAGATAACAGTGTTCTGTACACCTCGGCATATCAACTTCTTGGGTACATGACCATAGAAATGTCCTCAGATAATATTCGTTCCCTCAGCTAAGAAATGTAGATGAGCACCACCCCCTAGAGTCAGATATGACTGAACAGGGGAAACCGTTACCTTGACCTTTTATTTAAATTATTTAATTATGAGTTTCTCTATCTTTATTGGGTATTATACGAAGTCATCTCCCAGGGCATTGATTCCCTCACACTATAACCATTCTAAAGTTTTCACATCCATTTTTTTTTTAAAAAAAAAAGAGAAGTAGTGATTATTTTCCCCCTTCATTTTGTTTTAGCTTCTTGCATTTCCTAACTGTATATTTGCTTTATGGGATGGAAATTTGTGATGTGGTTAAAAACGCTTCATTGGAAAGTTGACATCATGAAAACCATTTCCTTCATGGTTTAAGGATTGTTTTGAATTATAGACCTGGAAGTGAATGTGTGGAGCAGCAAATTCTCTTTTAGGTCATATCTGAGAAACTGAAATGTTCTATTTAAATTAAGCCAGCTCCTGCGTTTTTAAGGGTTTGTGAGCATATGTATTTTGGATGAAATAAACAGAACACAACTTCTACGCTTAGGCAAATGGTTAATTACAGTTAACATTGATTAAAGTAGTGACAGTGAATACCAATAATATTTATGTTTCAGGTTCTTTTTCTCCATAGGCAATTCTTACTTGTTAGTGCTACATTTTTTCAGTCTTTTCAAATGAATATAACTCATAAATGTATAGGCATGAAACATAAGGAATGAAACATAAGGAAAACGTGGGCTTTTCTTTAATCTGTGATCCCATTTTACTATTATATTGGGAGAAGAAAGAGCTCAATTGTCGTACGTCGAGGATTATGAGGACAATAGATGATATTCATCTATTGCTACCACTCTAATTCAGAAAAAGTAGGAAGAGTCATTTTAGGTTTACAAAACAATAATAATTCTGATATTAATGATAATAGTTGAAATAATAGTAATAATAATGATGAATTTACTTTATGCTGAATACTAATACCAATAATAGTACAATTCAGGTATATCTGATAATAGTCTTTCAACTTCTAACATTTGCGTCTACATGTTAATTGTAATATATTATATAGCATTTATGGCATATATTGATCACTATTATTACTATTATTATTTCAACTATTATCATTAACATCAGAATTATTATTATTATTTTGTAAACCTAAAATGACTCAAACAATACACTGTTCATTAAGCACCTATGTATGTTTAAGGAAAAAAATGGATAAATAATTTTTTTAAAAAGATAGGATTATATTTTCCCAACAGTGTACTGCCCTTTGAATAAATATTATATTTCTATAAATATTTTGTAAAGACCAACAAATAACAAAAATAGTTTTTCAATCTACAATCAAGCTATCTGGGCCAGTGTTTCTCAACCTTGGCAACTTGAAGAGCCAAGGTGGCGCAGTGGTTAAATGCAGCACTGCAGGCTACTGCTAGATCAGCAGGTCAGCGGTTCAAATCTCACCGGCTCAGGGTTGACTCAGCCTTCCATCCTTCCGAGGTGGGTAAAATGAGGACCCAGATTGTTGTTGGGGGTGATATGCTGACTCTCTGTAAACCGCTTAGAGAGGCCTGAAAGGCCTATGAAGCGGTATATAAGTCTACTGCTATTGCTATTGCTATTGCTATTGCTATATTGAAGATGTCCGGATTTCATGGCTGGGGAATTCTGGGAGTTGAAGTCCGGACATCTTCAAGTTGCCAAGGTTGAGAAACACTGATCTGGGCTAATTATTAGTCCATTGGTTAATAGCTGATATCCAGTGTAACCAAGAAACTAAGAGTCTTCCACCAAGACATTATTTTTAAAAAAATATTCAAAACTCATGGGCCTTTACTATCTAATGACAAAACTGAAAACACTGATGCATCTGAACAGCTACTTATTCGTATGCTTTAAAAGTGCCAGAATTTTATACTCCCATCTGGCTGTTGCAACCGCTTACCACAGCAGGTTGTGTCTTGCTAACTTCAAATTGATATGGTTACTTTTGCAAAACAGGTGGAGTTTAAACAAACAGCTTTTAAAATGATCTTAGTGTTATAAAAAAAAAAAAACCTACAACATTATTGGCTCACATCGGTCCATCAAAAGATCCATGGAAACTCCCTAGATTACTTGGACAAGTTTTATTTCCCTTCGAAAAGGAGGAATAGTGAAACTCTATCCTCTACCAATAATGTGCCTCGCTCACAATCCACTGAGCGGAAAGTTAAGTTTAGTGGCCTGTGGATTCCCAATTTAAGTGACATTGATTAATAATTTTTTACATTTTTTTTCCTCTTTAAACTTTTCTTTAGATTATAGAATAAAATACAAAAATGCAAAAGCTAATAAGACACAGTGAGAGAGAGAGAAGGGGAAAGAGAAGTGAAGGGAGGGGAGAACAGGAAAAAAAAAAGAAGCATTGACTTCCGACTCCCTCTGTTGCGGCAAAATAAAGCATTAAGATCGAATCTCAACTTTTTAATTTTCCATAATAATATAAACTATAGCTGTTTCTATAAAAAACATTGCTAAAATGTTTCTGGTTTGTTCATTATTAAATAAATACTGTTTAATATAACTGAACTGAAGCATTTTTTACAGAGGAAAAAAAAATACATCTGACGTTGAAGTGAAAACTGCAATTTTGATTGATTGATTGATTGATTGATTACATTTATATGCCGCCCTTTTCCCCGAAGGGGACTCATTATTATTACTATTTTGTGCATGCTTAAGGTGGAGATAAATTCCATTGAATTAAATGCAACTTTATTCTGGTTATAAATATTTATACTGCAATGCATTAGTATACTTAAGTACTATGTTATACTATAAATCATTAAAAGTCCAGCAATAAACTCATCAAGATAAGTAAGGGACAAGGTAGTTGATTTTTTTTTTTTTTTTGGTCTGGTTGTACATCATAATAAAAAGTGAAAAAAGGTCTTTTTATTGCTTTATTATCAAGGAAGTAAACGAATTCGTTATACAAACATTCATCTTCAAAGAAAGTGGAGGTTAATTTAAAACATGTAGCAACAAGACTTAACGTTTGCTACAAATGTTTGGAGAACAGATTTATCAGTTGCCATAATACTAAAAAGAAAGAAAAGAAACAGGAACCGGTTTGAGTGTGCTTAAGGTTTCCTGCTGCTCGTTACAATTTGATTCTCTGTTCTTTGGAGTTTTGCAAATTGTTCCTTAAAGTAAAGGACTTGTTAACCTCTAAGAAGTCATTGTTAAATCTCTCTGATAAAGAGGAACTTTCAGACTGAACAAAGCACGATTTTTTTTTTTCCAAATCACATTTTATGAATGCGAACTTTGTAAGTACCAGTTTCTTGAGTTTAAAAAGCGTGCATGTTGCAGGACTTCCTCTCCCTTAAAGAGTATCTCTTAGAATGGCATGCTCCATTCTGTTTCTCTTAATAGCAATAGCAGTTCGACTTATATAGCGCTTCATAGGGCTTTCAGCCCTCTCTAAGCGGTTTACAGAGTCAGCATATCACCCCCAACAACAATCCGTGTCCTCATTTCACCCACCTCAGAAGGATGGAAGGCTGAGTCAACCTTGAGCCGGTGAGATTTGAACCACCGAACTGCAGAACTGCAGTCAGCTGAAGTGGCCTGCAGTGCTGCACCCTAACCACTGCGCCACCTCGGCTCTGTCATGGCTCTTAACATTGTCATCTTTTCAGAATTTGGAGACATGTCGCTACAGCTATTTGTAACAGCTTCCTCTCCATCTGCCTGTATATGATGAACCTTTGTACTGAAGATATGCTTGTTTTATTGCTATTTTACCGACTTTGTTGTAAAATTTCCCCTAGGATCGTTTGCACATGATAATTGCAGATCATCTGTTGCGTAAAAGAGGTGGCCTGCACTTAATTAATTAATCCTAACGGTGGTGAATCAATTGGGATATCCAGAAAAATATGGCTCAGCATGATATGCCACCACATTGTAATAAGGACATAGCCTTTGTCCTATTGATATAACTTTAATAGATTTATGTTGGATCGAATATCCATGACAGCATATGCTTCCTTAGCCCCGTTTCTACTAAATTGTTGCATTTAAATTATTATTTTTTTAGACCAGTGTTATTTAAATTGAGAGTTTGGGTATTTTATTAACAAGAATGCTAGACAATAACATTTTTATATTAAATTATGCCCATTGTTGTTTGGAGGAGGCTGAAGCTCAATTTCCTAGTCATTCAAAGTTCCACCTGTTCATAATTGTCAAGATTATTAGATAAACCACAATGGCTAACCTATACCCAAACCACTATAAGCCATTTCATGTGTTTTGGTAATGTGAACAAAACCAAAACATTTAGGTGGCTTAACAGAAAGCGCTATACTGCTATAATATAGTTATGGTTACTCATACAAAGTTAGTTTACTTTGAACAGGACCTGTGGAATGTTTAAATTGCTCACAAATGTGCATCGTTCAAGAGATTGTGATAGAAAAGAACACAAATCAGAAAAATGGCAATTCTCTGGCATTTGTTCTTTAGAAATTAAGCTGAGTTTAATTATAAAAAATAAAACATGTGGTCCTTAGTACTATCTGAACTTGGTAGTTTTTTTTTGGAAAACATTTCATTACCAAACTAGATAATCTCATCAGAATAAAATATATCAATTGCTTTGAGTCCTTTGTCTACTTTTCTTAATAATAACTCCATTGTCTAATTGTTGTAGAAATTATATAGTTACAGAGGGTTCTTGACTTATGGGCACAATTAAGTCCAATACTTCTGAGGTGGCGCAGTGGTTAAATGCAGCACTGCAGGCCACTTCAGCTGACTGTTATCTGCAGTTCAGCGGTTCTAATCTCACCGGCTCAAGGTTGACTCAGCCTTCCATCCTTCCGAGGTGGGTAAAATGAGGACCCGGATTGTTGTTGGGGGCGATATGCTGACTCTGTAAACCGCTTAGAGTGGGCTGAAAGCCCTATGAAGCAGTATGTAAGTATAACTGCTATTGCTATTCTGTTGCTAAGCGAGACAGTTGCTAAGTGAGTTTTGTCCCATTTACCACATTTCTTGCCACAGTTGCTAAATGAATCACTGCAGTTATTAAGTTAGTAACGTGGCTGGTCAGTGAATCTGGCTTCCCATTGACTTGGCTTGTCAGAAGGTGATCACATGATCCTGTGAAGCCATCATAAACATGACTGTTTCCAAGCATTTGAATTTTGATCGCCCGACCATGGGAATGCTGCAATGGTTGTAAGTGAAAACAGTCATAAGTCACTTTTTTCATGTGCCATTGTGACTTTGAATGGTCACTAAACCACCGATTGTAAATTGGGGACTACCTGTATGGTATGATATCATGACACGGTTATATCATTTCATCGTTTGTTTATTGTCCATATAGGGATGTGGTGGCTCAGTGGCTAAGACGCTGAGCTTGTTGATCAGAAGGTCGGCAGTTCAGCCGTTTGACTCCCTAGTGCCACATAACGGAGTGAGCTCCTGTTACTTGTCCCAGCTTCTGCCAACCTAGCAGTTCAAAAACCATGTAAAAATGCAAGTAGAAAAATAGGAGCCGCCTTTGGTGGGAAGGTAACAGCGTTCCATGCGCCTTCGGCGTTTAGTCATGTCAGCCACATGACCATGGAGACGTCTTTGGACAGCACTGGCTCTTCGGCTTTGAATCGGAGATGAGCACCGCCCCCTACAGTCGGGAACGACTAGCACATATGTGTGCGGGGAACCTTATTGTCCATGTCATTTTGATATCATCCTGGTTTCTAAAAAATATCTATGAAATAAATCTTGTTTCCTCCAACTCCTATTCACTGACTGGAATCACACTTCAATTATGCTTCAATTCTACACTGAAAAAATCATAGGGCCCGTGGAGAGATTTTCATACCATCTCAGCCAATTGGCCTCCCAGCTTTTGCTGGATAATCTCCAGTTATGGAGCATTGATATGCATAGGGAGGAGGGTTAGGAATGACTATATTAACTTCAATTATGTTCCTATATTTAAAATCTGGAATTATTATTTTTGTGAGAGCCTACTGAGATTGTGGAGGACCTTCTGTACGTCAGATAATGGAAAACTGCAGAAGGGCTCAATTGTGTAACTCTCCCCTTTCCTGAATAAAGAGTTTATATAAATGATTGTCTGTCAAGGCTTCAATAAAATTAAATCCAACTTGTTACGTTATAAATTTTGCTAAGGAGTTGCCTTGTTTGTTGATTAAATGTGTATATTAGTTTTTAACCAAGTCCAGGTACATTGAAGGTGTGACTATTTGAGTGAGTTGTTCAAACAGTCCCAAACAACTACTATCACAAAAGTATAGTTCATTACTGATCATGGTTAGAAGGGAGTGGGTTTTATAACTTCTGAGAATTGGGAATTTCCCCATCTCACTTGCATTGTCTTCTGATGAAATGAAATTCTATGAAGCGTGCCTTAATACTGATTTAGTCTACTTAAAAGAACTGTATATGTTCTTTTAAGTATATGTCCAGGATGTGGAAGTTACTCAATTTTCAAGCAGGAACTGTCAGAAGCTTTTTTATATTCCCCCCTGTCCCCAGTGTGAACATACGGTAATTTAGATTTAAAAAATAGGTACCTATAATAGAAGCATTATATCATATGTCCAGGAAAGTGGCAATTCAAGGTTTTTTTGTAATATTTCAAAAGGGGATTGACTAAAGACCTACAAGGATAAAACAAATATGTTTGTATATTCTGGAAAATGCTACTTAAAAACAACCCTTAGGGTTTTTAAAGTCTTTTAATCTATCTTGGGCTGCTACAGTTAGGTTGTGAGACAACATGATAATGCCTGTTTTCTCACTTTTTATGCCCATTCTTCATGTGCCCATAGCTCTTAGTTTAATTTTCTCCATATTCACTGTTGTGGCCCAGCAGGAGCCGTTGGAGCTGCCACCAGACTCCGACAGCGAGGGGCCCTCTGAGTCGGCTCTGGAGGATGTGGAGGACCCTGGACAGGGTTCCGACTCCGAGCAGGGCACAGAGAGTCTGGTTGGCCACCAGGAGGCGCCTGAGCCTTGGACTCGTGGGGAGGAGACAAGGGAGTGTGATCCTGACGTCATGCATTGGAGCAGTGGGGAGGAGTTGTTCCTGGATGCCCGGCAACGGAGAGTTAATAGGCATAAGGAACGGTTACACAGTTACAGGAGATAATTGCACTCAGCTAGTGGTAATTAGGCTCCTCTCAAGACTATAAAAGGAATGCTTGTGCACACGCCTCTTTTGCAGGAGTATTCACTAGAGCTGGAGAACGTTCGTGGCTAGCTTGGCAGGCTGGATTGCTGCCAACGTCTGGACTGTGCTGGATTGCTGCCAAGGTCTTGTCTGTGTGTTAATAAATCCTTGCAGTATCTTTGTCTCGGCGTGCTTTGGTGTAGGATGAGGGGGGTCAGAACATTCACTATGCAGTTAATTACCTTTTTTAATGCAAGTAGGTTGCCTTAATATTAACACTTTATATGGAACTACCTAAAATAGCAGTCCAGAAGGAAGAGGAGCCAAAGAGGAGCCAAATCCAGCTGCAAAAATGTGGATGACCTGTAACTAGCAGCAAAGAGAGTTTAACGTTTCTCTGTGCTGCCATCTAGTGTTTACTTGGATTTTAGCCACCCAGATATGCTAAACTAAACATAAAGACAGAAAATAGGTCCAAAAGTATTTATAAGTCATCAGTTATATATATTTTCATATAAAGGTAGTACTGGTTTAGCGAACAAAATTGGAACCGACAACTCAGGTGCTAAGTGAAAAATCGCAGGACTACAAGTGTGCTTACAATTTTACCTCAGCTTCGCTTTACAGCGTCAGAAGGGACACAATCCCAAATTGTTGAGTGAACTCCCCACCCTTTAGAACGGCAGTGTCAAACTCACATCGTCGTGGCAGTGTCACGTGATGTATCGTGACTTTTCCCCCCCTTTGCTAAACTGTGTGTGGGCATGTCCCGCAGGTGACATATCCAGCCTGCGGGCTGCGGGTTTGACGGCCCTGCTTTAGAATACTAATTCTAAATAATTAGCAAGATAATTGATTTTTGAACTTGCATTCAGAGGAGAGGAAGGGATCACAACAGGAAGGGCTGGCGACCCCTCGGGGGAGAGCCTTTTCTGTAGCTGCTCCGGCTCTGTGGAACGATCTGCCCGCAGAGATCCGGACCCTTCCTACTCTCGCGGCCTTCCAAGAAGCCACCAAAACCTGGCTGTTCCGGCAGGCCTGGGGCTGTTGATCTATGAATCAGGTCCAACCCCCAGCTAAGCTGAATGTATGTTGTGTTTTTTAAACTGTTTTCGTTTTCTTTCCCCTATCTGTTATTTTAATTTTATCTCGTATTTGTAAGCTGGGATTGGGTGGCATATAAAGTCATTAAATTACGAATTACGAATTAGAATAAGCAGACACACATTGGAGAATACACATTGAAAGGAATGCACTACCACCTGCTCTTTTCCGAGTGCTCTTGGCTTAGGAGGTGAACAAAACCTTTAGTGTGAAAATTATTAGGGTTTTGTCAATTCCAAGCCGCAGCTACAAGCAGCGAGAGGGTTCTAATCAACTAATTATGGTCACATTGCTGAACTTGCTAACTTGTTATGAGGACTTTTTAGGGAAGCACTGTGGTCCTAAGAAAAACAGCTTAGAAAAAGACAGCTTGGTTGACTTAATCTCTGTGGGGGAGAGTGAAGAACAGAGGCCAGCCACAGGACAGTGCGTGTTAAGTGGCTGCAATGGCAAATATTGCAGAGCCGAGGTGGCGTAGTGGTTAGGGTGCAGTACTTCGGCTGACTGTTATCTGCAGTTCGGCGGTTCTAATCTCACCGGCTCAGGGTTGACTCAGCCTTCCATCCTTCCGAGGTGGGTAAAATGAGGACCCGGATTGTTGTTGGGGGCAATATGCTGACTCTGTAAACCGCTTAGAGAGGGCTGAAAGCCCTATGAAGCGGTATATAAGTCGAACTGCTATTGCTACATATGGGAGAGAAAGATGTGAAGATCATACATATGAGCATTAGTTCAATATTTTTTCAAAATCATTTAACTACAGTTGCTGTACGAGGCAATCGCTAAACAAGGACTCCCTGTACAGCGGTTTCTAAATTTGTGCAGTTCTGAAATGTTGATTTATAACATCTCCTAGTTGGGAATACGGTGGAAATCATTGTACAACATACCTGAAGTGTAGCAAATTAACGAAGACCGGCATCATTGTACTGTATATAAATGTATATTTTAAATTGGAAATAAAACTTGGGTATCCTTGAAAGATGTCTTAAACTAAAAGCAACTAAGGTATTATTATTGTTCTGTTCTGTCTTTCAGTTGTACTTACAAGCCAAGACTTCTTGTAGCACTGAGCAACATTATGAATATTCTGGACGATGCTGCCTCAAATGTGAACCAGGTAATACGCTAACAACATTTTTCTCACGCTTAAGCCAAAATGGATTTGTAAGTAAAAGAATAATATCTTTTTTTTTTCAAAAAAAAAATATCTGATATCTCATTAAGGAGAGGTTAATTGCATTCTTACAACACTTTTTATGTCTCTCAGAAGCAGAATTGCAAACTTTTGAAGGTGAAACCCACACTTGGGTTTTAAATGCCAACCTGCAGAGCAAAAATTCGAAGAGTGAGTTACAGGCAGTCCTAACTTAGCAAGCTGTTGTTTAACAACTGTTTGAAATTACCACGGAATTCAGAAACAACTACATATGACTTGTCCTTGAAGTTGTGACTCCTACACACAAGCAAACATTTACACATAAGGTGGTCACATTTCAGACACTTGGCAACTGTCTTATAACTGATTGCAGAGTCTTGCAGTCACAATTGTTCCAATTTATGATGGTTTTTTTGCTGTTTTCCAATAAAAACACCCGTTGGATATGCTAGATTCACTTAATGACTGCATGGATCACCAAATAACCAGGTGTTTTGCTTAATGACTCCAAGAATAGTTGTAGTTTTGTGTCAGGTCATTGATGACCACAATTACTTAGGACCAAAATTCTGAACTCAATTCTGGTCGTAGGTCAAGGATTATCTTTATATGTTTAAAATTAATTAGATATAGTTAGTTATAGACTATTATAGGAGTATGTAACCCTTTCCATTCCAATAGAGTAAAGTGAAATCTTTGAGGTAATTGGAGTATAGGGAGAGCTGTAGTTGAGGGAAAAATAGAATCCTTAGCCCACAAATTTTGCATTCAGACAATTTTTCCACATAAAATCAGGAATCTGAATAGTAACTAGCTCAATATTACTGGTATCCCATTATATGCAGGTTGAATCTGGCATGGCAATTTGAAAAGCAAAATTGTAGAATGTTTACCTATTGAGATAACTAACAGAGATTTATATTCCTGGTTAAAAAATTGAATTTTAAAGATAGCTTTGATTATATGAAGGAAGATTTGGAGGCTACTCAGAATTGTGTCTGCAGTTATTTCTTCAAGCTGTGTATTCTGCATTGGTTAATTTATCAATGCCATGTCTTCCGCGCTGATATTTAGGAATATTTAGGTTCTACACAGCAGTTGGGAAAACCTTGAATCTCAAAGGACAAGTCAGTTTAGGAAAAGCTTTCTGAACTCAACCCATTTTGAACAATTTCCTCCTAGGTGGTCATGCTCAGAACAGACACTGCTTCTGAATCACACAAACTATTTAAAGAGGCTGAATCATAGCTTCAGCATTTAAAACCAATCAGAAGGTGCCTTCAAGGAAGAACTTGAAAGACTTCCAGGCAAATTCTGTTATACAGTGAAAAGCCACCGTGTGCTTATTTCTTCCTTTTCTCTGAATTTTTCAAAATACAGATAATGGGGAAATGGGGGGGATACAGGTAGTCCTCAACTTACAACCACAATTTAGCACAAAACTTACGTTGCAAAGTGAAACATTTGTTAAGTAATTTTTACTATTTTTCTTGCCACGGCCGTTAAGTGAATCACTGCAGTTGTTAAATTAGTAACGTGGTTGTTAAGTGAATCTGGATTTTCCATCGACATTGCTTGTCAGAAGCAAAAAAACCTGACATTGCAACCGTCATAAATATGAACCAGTTGCAAAAGCATATAAATTTTGATCACCCGACCATGGGAATGACTGTGAAGGTTGTAAGTGAAAACAGCATAACTGTGGGGGGGATGCAGCAGCGGTCATAAGTGTGAAAAATGGTCATAAGTCACTTTTTCAGTCCTGTTGCAACTTTGAACGGTCACTCAAGTGAACTGTTGTAAGTCAAGGACTACCTACATTACAAATGGAAAACAATAACTGAACAATCTACTGTATAATTTCTCGCATGTAAAGCAGGGAGATTGCACGTTGAAAAAACATCTTTGAATTCCGTGTTTTACATAGACAGTGGTTGTTTAGTACCTCATATCCAGGCTAACTACATGCTTCACTGTGAATTGTCCAATTCTGTTGTTAAATCAATTTGATTAAGCAAGTGTTTGATTCTGATAATGTAATAAGCACCTAAATTGATGGCATTATAATGTTCTTTGGTTGTTCAGCCCACTTATTCAGTCATAATTGGACATATTGTGCCATGTGCTGACTCCACTAAGATGATCCATGCAGGCCTGAGACGGCCAATATTGCTAATTCTGAAGTATTTAACATTTCATCAATCTTTTCTGTTATTCTTCTCAGGAAAGTACGTGGCCCAAAAATGCACTGCCTTTTCGGAGACCGTTTGCAGACCCTGTGGCTCAAATGAGTATATGGACATTTGGAATGAAGAGGAAAAGTGCTTCCTTCATAAAATATGTGATAGGGGTAAGGGAAACACACGGACTGTTATATCGCTTCTCATTTGCCAGGGAGATGACTCTGAGGATGAAAGACTTCATTTGAAGACTTTTATTTTGAGTTGGTAGAGGTGGGCAGGAGAGGAACAGCTGGAAAAGAGGGATATGCAATAGAACAGCGGCCCCAAAATCTTTTTGAGCTTTAATCAAAATCTCTTAGGATATCAGGACAACTCTCACAAAATAACTGCTTAGATGACAGCGTGGCCTCTCCCAAAAATACGAATATCCCAGAAGGCAAATTGATCCAGTCTGAGATACATAACATAGTCAAGGTACTGTATTTCAAAGACGGGGTTTGAACATCAAAGTTTAGATTGTATCCTTGGACCCTGGTTCCAATCCTGAGTTCGGTGTCAAGTTAGATTCTCCTAACCCTTGACTGAGAAGTTGGAAACATCTATCAGTCTGTACTGAACCAGCATTGTAAATTACAATACATAGCAATAGCAATAGCAGTTAGACTTATATACCGCTTCATAGGGCTTTCAGCCCTCTCTAAGCGGTTTACAGAGTCAGCATATCGCCCCCAACAACAATCCGGGTCCTCATTTTACCCACCTCGGAAGGATGGAAGGCTGAGTCAACCTTGAGCCTGTGAGATTAGAACTGCTGAACTGCAGATAACAGTCAGCTGAAGTGGCCTGCAGTACTGCACCCTAGCCACCTCGGCTCATAATCTTCAATGAAGAGACCCGCATGGCTTCCTACAACATTGAACAACATCATGCTAAGCTGTGACCTTCAATTCCAGTCCATTTTTTTTCTGCAGTAAACCATGAACATTCAGTTTTTCCATAAGACTCTCTTCAAACCATCCTGAAATGGATTGATTTTGGCTGATTGTGAAATATTCAACACAAAGGCGCAAGCATGCCACGAGCTGAGCATAGACACATATATCTCATCACAGCAAAACAGAAAGAAGGAATACCCTTGGCTCTCTTGCCATACCCTTAGTTGACTCAGCCTTCCATCCTTCCGAGGTGGGTAAAATGAGGACCCGGATTGTTGTTGGGGGCGATATGCTGACTCTGTAAACCGCTTAGAGAGGGCTGAAAGCCCTATGAAGCGGTATATAAGTCTAACTGCTATTGCTATTGCTATAGTTCTGTAGCACAGCAGCCCCCAACCTTTTGGGCACCAGGAACTGGTTCCATGGAGAGAGGTTTTTCTACAGACTGGGGGGGGGGGGGGCGCATGGTTATGTGTGCTGAATGCATCCCGCAGATTGGGCTTCATTTGTTTAAGCAGCCTCATTTCTGGCATGCCATGGCCCAGGGTTGGGGATCCCTGATGTAGAATGTTCTTCATCAGCCCTTAATTCAAGGACACTTATCAGCTTCAAAATACATGGCTATCACTATATTGTAATTTTTTTTAAAATTAGGCAAGGATGTCTTTCTTAAATACCCAAGCAAAAGGTGGGTATTACTTGAGTTTGTTTAGGCAGCTGTTGTGGTCCAGCAGGAGCCATTGGAGCTGCCACCAGACTCCGACAGCGAGGGGCCCTCTGAGTCGGCTCTGGAGTACGTGGAGGACCCTGGACAGGGTTCCGACTCCGAGCAGGGCGCAGAGAGGCTGGTTGGCCACCAGGAGGCACCTGAGCCTTGGACCAGTGGGGAGGAGACAAGGGAGAGTGAGCCGGAGACCAGTAGTGAGTTGTTCCTGGATGCATGCCATCGAAGAGCTACTAGGCGCCAGGAACAATTATGCAATTACAGAAGGTAATTGCACTCAGCTGGTGGTCATTAGGCTCCTCTCCAGACTATAAAAAGCTACTTGTGCACACGCCCCTCTTTGCAGAAGTCAACGCAGGATTGAATGTTGGAGGACATTACTGTGAGCTTGGCAGGCTGGATTGCTGCCAAGCCTTATCTGTTTGTTATGCTTGGCTTTCAGCCACCGAGGTTTTGGTTTCTTGTTATTAAAGTACATTCCAGTTAAGCTTGTCTCGGCAGTCATTAGTGGACGGAGGAGGGGGTCAGAACAGGCACCATATTTGAAATCCTACAAGAAAAAGGATATGTCTATTTAAACCATCCATTTAGCCTCCATAAAGAGATTTCTTGTGTGACCCTTATAACCTCCTACAACATTGAGCAACATCATAATCAACTGTGACATTGAATTCTAGACAATTTTTTTTTGCAATAAACCACAAACACTGTTTTTCCATAAGACGCTCTTCAATTCTCACCATTTACCACATATTTACTTGTTTCCCTATAGTTTCATTTACAATACCATTGATTGACAATTCGAATTTTTATTATTGCTTAATACTTGACATAGCAGCTAATGCTTGTTCCTGGTATGTCACTTAGAATTGCAACTGGCAAGCATTCAGAATCACTCTTGAATCAGGAAATCTGTACATTATGCAAGCAGCAACATTGCCTCACTTGAAAAGAATGCTCGTTGTGTGTCTGTTACGTTACAAACTTTATGTCAACTTTAATTTCCACCTGCTTTCCCCTTTTTTTGCATTTAAAGGAAAAGCTTTAATAGAAGTGATTCCAGGGAACAGCACATCCCAAAGACAGTGTGCCTGTACTGCTGGCTACCATTGGAACAAAGACTGTGATTGTTGCCGTCGAAACACAAAATGTGCTCCTGGTTCTGGAGTGAAATTTCCCAGTAAGATTTAAATTAACATCTTTGAAAGTTTTGTTTTATTTGTCAACCCTGCTGAGTGTACTACTGATGAGCTGGATTGACAGTGGAGGTGTCCTGATAATGAAACTTCTTAAGAGAATTGTGGTTTTCTTCCACATTGTTGAATATTAGATACCTAAAATAACGCCACTGAAATTGGGGTAATTTCAGTCCTGGATGATATGCCTCAATTAATCTTTTAATTTATATCTTATTTTTTTTTATTTTGTCTGATAGTTAACAGTTTTATCATGGGAGAAATAGTGTGTATAAATAATACTTAAACAGCAGGTTGGTTATTTAGCTCCGTGATCTGACAAATGCGCATCGACAAAACCGTGGCGACAAAACCGTGCCGTCAAAAACATGCCCACTAAAGCTCGCCGACAAAACCGCACCCACAAAAAGCGCGATTAGGGTTTTTAGGTTAGGGTTAGGGTAAGGGTAAAGGTTAGGTTAGGGTTGCTAACGTTTTTGCGTCTCACTGTTGTTTGCTGATGGCGCGCTTTTGTTGGCGCGCATTTGTCGATGCGCTTTAGTGGGCGCGCTTTCGACATCACGGTTTTGTCGGCGCGCATTTGTCGGTGAACCATTTAGCTCATTCTTGGCATTATAATAGCATGAAAGTGTAGGTGTATATCTGTATGTATGTGGACCTGCTTACATGCAAAAATAATCTTTGTGCTTGTTTCCAATGCTTTGAAACATTTAAAAACCAGTGTTATACGTATTTTATCCAATAAATAAATAGTTAAAAACGCGGAAGTGTTCTAAATAGTAGCACTTCAGTGTGTGCCAAAATATATCTTAAATATTTGGTTATCAGCAAATTGTTTTCAAGTGATGCTTTTCAGAGAAGTGTTTCTATGCTCAGTGTATTGTTGTATTTCCACAGTACAGCAAGATAAGAATACAGTGTGCGTACGGTGTCCCACTGGTTATTTTTCTAATGTCTCCTCTGCAACTGATCCATGCAAATCCTGGACAAAGTAAGTTTAATGTACATGTAACAGTGCACTAATAGAGACAGAAAGGAAATCCTTGGATGTCTGTGTTGTATTGTATTTAGAAACACTGATGTTGGTTGCGGAAAATGAAATAATTCGTCATTGTTAGTCTCTGAACATAGCAATAGCAGTTAGACTTATATACCGCTTCATAGGGCTTTCAGCCCTCTCTAAGCGGTTTACAGAGTCAGCATATTGCCCCCAACAACAATCCGGGTCCTCCTTTCACCCACCTCGGAAGGATGGAAGGCTGAGTCAACCTTGAGTCGGTGAGATAGCAATAGCAGTTAGACTTATATACCGCTTCATAGGGCTTTCAGCCCTCTCTAAGCGGTTTACAGAGTCAGCATATCGCCCCCACAGTCTGGGTCCTCCTTTCACCCACCTCGGAAGGATGGAAGGCTGAGTCAACCTTGAGTCAGTGAGATAGCAATAGCAGTTAGACTTATATACCGCTTCATAGGGCTTTCAGCCCTCCTTAAGCGGTTTACAGAGTCAGCATTTTGCCCCCAACAACAATCCGGGTCCTCATTTTACCCACCTCGGAAGGATGGAAGGCTGAGTCAACCCTGAGCCGGTGAGATTTGAGCAGCCGAACTGCAGAACTGCAGTCAGCTGAAGTAGCCTGCAGTGCTGCACTCTAACCACTGCGCCACCTCGGCTCTCGGAACATTAGAATCTAGAAATCCTCACTTATTTGATCATGCATATTTAGTGACATGAACATATGCATATTAAAATAACTTTAATTTTGTAATCATGGCTGCATTTGGTTCTTTTCTCAGCACTAATTCTAAAAGTATTTGTGTTTTATGTAAAATTGAGACCTGCAGTAAGATAAAGGTAAAGGTTCCCCTCGCACGTATGTGCTAGTCGTTCCCGACTCTAGGGGGCGGTGCTCATCTCTGTTTCAAAGCCAAAAACTCAGCGCTGTCCGAAGACGTCTCTGTGGTCATGTGGCCGGCAGGACTCAACGCCGAAGGCGGACGGAACGCTGTTACCTTCCCACCAAAGGTGGTTCCTATTTTTCTACTTGCATTTTTTACCTGCTTTCGAACTGCTAGTTTGGCAGAAGCTGGGACAAGTCACGGGAGCTCACTCGGTTACACGGCGCTGGGGATTCGAACCGCCCACCTTTCCGATTGACAAGCTCAGTGTCTTAGCCACTGAGCCACCGCATCCCTTTCGAGACCTCCGGTAGGGCAGTGTTTTTCCACCTCAGCAACTTTAACATGTAGAGACTTCATCTCCCAGAATTCCTTGGGAGATAAAGTCCACATATCTTAAAATTAAGAGCCGAGGTGGCGCAGTGGTTAAATGCAGCGATGCAGGCCACTTCAGCTGACTGCTAGTTCTGCAGTTCGGCTGTTCAAATCTCACCGGCTCAAGGTTGACTCAGCCTTCCATCCTTCCGAGGTGGGTGAAATGAGGACCCAGATTGTTGTTGGGGGCGATATGCTGACTCTGTAAACTGCTTAGAGAGGGCTGAAAGCCCTAAAAAGCGGTATATAAGTCTAACTGCTACTGCTATTGCTATTGCTGCTATAAATTGCTGAGGTTGAGAAAGACAGCAACAGAAAAACGAGAAATAGATCGTGAAACAAAAAGGGAGTGGGAATATTGTTTACTCTTTGAAATTAAGGAAAGTCATTTCTCTTCCTTTCTTTTCGTTAGTTAAAATGAATTGAATAAACTGGAAAATTAAATGTTCATTTAAGCATGAAAAGACCATTTAAGACAGGGGTCCCCAACTTGTAGGCCGCGACCGACTAGTGGGCCATGAGGGGTTTGAAACCAGGCTGCAGAAACTGCCGGTGAGCGTACGTGTGCATCATTTGCGCAAGCAGCAGGCGAGCGTGCATGCACACTCCATTTAAGTGAGCAACAGGCATGCATGCACACCATTTGCACAATAGAAGCTGTGCATGCACTTGGCTTAGGACCTGGATATCTGAGAGACCGCCTCCTGCCACATACCTTCCAACAACCAATAAAATCTCACAGGCTGGGCCTTCTCCGGATACCATCGACCGGACAATGCCGGCTGGCGGCTCCTCAGGGGAGGGCCTTCTCTGTAGCTGCTCCGGCCCTGTGGAACGATCTATCCGTAGAGATCCGGACCCTTCCCTTTAAACCTTTAAACCTTCCCACTCTCTTGGCCTTCTGAAAAGCCACTAAAACCTGGCTGTTCCGGCAGGCCTGGGGCTGTTGAACAAGGTCCAGCCCCACTTAAATGGAATGTATGGTGTGTTGTTTTTTAAAATTGTATCTCACGTTATTTTTTAATTTTAATTTTTATCTTTCTGTAAGCCGCCCAGAGTCCTACGGGATTGGGCGGCATACAAATTTATTAAATTGCTAATTGCTAAATTGCTGGCTGCTTGCACGGAACCATCCCCTCTCCCCCCCCCCACACACACCAGTCTAAAAAGCCAGAAACGTTAGTGAATTCTGATTTGAAGTATTTTTTAAATTGCTCTAACTGAGTAGCAATTAGGGATCAGCGTAATGCAATTTATTGTAAACCCATCTGTTATGACATAATGTTACTGTTATGATATGTCACAATAACCTGACTCAACAAAACTTGCTTTAAAAATTCTGGCATAGCGTTAGATCAAATGCAATCATTGACTTGCTGTAGAAAACCAACAGGCCTCCTTACTGATCATTAATTCTCACAGTCCCATATGAGACTAACAGGATTAAACAGTGTAGGAATAAATATTTACAAATTTGGTTTTGAACTTCCTTAGATATATGAAATTGTTTTTCGTTTTCCTCTTTTGTCATAATAGCAATGTCAGCCTTGTACATTCTGATTCTCTCCAGATCAGATAGCCTGATAGACCATACCATTCCCATATGGTGGGGGATTATGGGAGAGGTTGTAGAGAGTCCAGGTGACTCTGGGGAAATAAGGAAGAATTATCATATATAAGCAAAGAGGGTTAAAACATTCTTTAAATCCCGGGAAACAAGGGTTCACCGACAAAAGGGCGAACGACAAAACCGCGCCCGACTAAACCACAGTGACAAAACCGCGTGTTCTAAAGCGCTCCGACAAATGAGCGCTGAATCGCGCCGACAACAGCGCGGCGACAGACGCGCGCTGTAAAATTAAACCTAACCCTAAACCTAAACCTAACCCCTAACCCTAAACGTAACCCTAAACTTAAACCTAACCCTAAACCCAACCCTAAACCTAACCCTAAGCCTAAACCTAAACCTAAACCTAACCCTAAACCTAACCCTTACCTTAAGTTAAATCGGCTTTCTGTCGACGCGCTGTTGTAAAGCGCCCTTCTGTCTCCACGCTGTTGTCGCCGCGCTGTTGTCGCCGCGTTGATGACGTCACGGTTTTACCGATGCGGTTTAGTCAGGCGCGGTTTTGTCATTCGTCCTTTTGTCAGGTCACGGGAAACAAGATGGTTTTGGGAAAATATCATGTAGGATTCTTCCTAGTTCACTGGGATATAAAAAGGAGGGGAAGTAAAGTATAATCAGGCTTATAAAATTATTATAAGTTATTATAGCCTATGGTATTTTAATATTATTCTAGTCTTCCTGTGGAATCTGATTCTTGATCTGATCCACCTTATAGGCTGGCAGGAATCTATCATATCTAAAGAACAAAAAAAAATTTACTAAAGGAAATACAACGTGAGGCGTGAATGTCATTGCATTAAGCATTGCCTCACTACCTCTTTATGCTATTAGTATGTTCTCCAAAACATACTTTACTTTATTAGCATGTCTCATCCAAAAACAATATAATTTATCATTCCATTTTATTTCATTTAGTTGCACAGCTTTGGGAACTGAGGAAAAGATTCCTGGGAACACTTGGTCTGATGCAGTTTGTAAGATCCAAGAGAAAACTCATTCAGAAGATGGTAAATATAAAAGCACCAACTGAACCATATTATTTTAAGATTTTTCTGGCAATTCTATAATTTAAGTTACCCTTTATCTTGGTTTCATCCCAAGATATGGTGAACTGCTCAATAGCTTCAGTAATGCTATGACGGTGGTGGGTTTCAAAAATTGTTCGAACCTACTCTGTGGGTGTGGCCTCCTTTGTGGGAGTGGCTTGCTGCCCATGTGACTGGATGGGAGTGGCTTGCCGCCCATGTGACCGGATATGAAGATGCCGACGACACTTGTCAGAACCACCTTAAATTACACAGCACTGGCACGCATAAGAATAGGATGTAAACTTGTTTTTTAAAAGGCATCTTTGGTTTGCGTTAAAACAACTTCAACACACGCAATGTTCCGATTGCACCACAAACGCAGTAGTCATCCTTACCTTTCACAGAGGCACTGAGTTTTATAAATAGGAGCATGAGAGTGTAGAATAATCATATCCAAGGACCAGTGGTGGGTTTCAAAAAAATTTGGAACCTCTTCTGTAGGTGTGGCCTGCTTTCCGGGTCCACTGGTGGAACCTCTTCTAACCGGTTCGGTAGATTTGACGAACCGGTTCTACCGAACAGGTGCGAACCGGTAGGAACCCACCTCTGATGTACACATGGAATAGAGCCTATTCTTGTTCTTCTGCCCCTCGTGTACTCAGATACATTGGACTCTCAACAAATAATCAACAACAACTTGAACTATTTCTGTGACTATAGCTCAGCAGTTTCGTACAGGACCATAGTATGGCTTACTCCAAAATGAGGTGGGCCATGCACAATACCTTCAAAATATCTTAACATTGTGTCTACATTTCCCAGCATGAAAATTCATGGCTAAAAGTTAATCTTAGATGTGGGTAGGGTGTGTGTGAATTATCTTTCAGGACACAAATAGTGCAAGCATAGATTGAAAATTGCACGTACTATAAACTATAACCAGCTTCTAGTTTGTCCTATCATGTTTCTGTTTTCAATAATGTTTCCCTGTACTATTTGATTAAGGAGCAGGTTTGTTTTTTTGTTTAAAAAGCAGATCCAAAATGATATTTCCTGAATCTGAACTTTATAATTCATTGTCAGTTTTTCATTTTCCAGAAAACAAGAAATTATTTTACGTGTTGATTGTTCCATTCCTCCTCATTGCCTTGGCTGGTATAATTATCCTTACTGTATATTATCGAAGTAAGGGAAAACTACTGACAGGTACGTAACACCTAACGGCCTTATATTATTATAAAAACTACATTTAACAGACATTTTTTTATTTAAATCTCTTAATTTCGTAATTATAAAAGTCAGGTTACTTTTTTTACATTTTTCTTTTTATATATCATTTAAGTTCTAACTTTTAGACGTTGCATTGCAGTTTTCACAAATGTCCCCTTGTGATCTAACGATGTGCAGAAACGTGTAATGTTTTCTAGGATGACGGTCATACTTTGTTTTTGGGTGGTATCTTGGCCGCTGCAGCTGAAAAAGCGAGGCCAGAGGAAAGAAGTTGCTGCAGCAGTGGTGGGTTTCAAAAATTGTTCGAACCTACTCTGTGGGTGTGGCCTCCTTTGTGGGAGTGGCTTTCTGCCCATGTGACCGGATGGGAGTGGCTTGCCGCCCATGTGACCGGATATGAAGATGCCGACGACACTTGTCAGAACCACTTAAATCACCTGACACACAGCACTGGCATGCATAAGAATAGGATGTAAACTTGTTTATTGAAAGGCATCTTTGGTTTGCGTTAAAACAACTTCAACACACGCAATGTTCTGATTGCACCACAAACGCAGTAGTCATCCTTACCTTTCACGGAGGCACTGAGTTTTATAAATATGAGCCTGATAGTGTAGAATAATCATATCCAAGGACCAGTGGTGGGTTTCAAAAAAATTTGGAACCTCTTCTGTAGGTGTGGCCTGCTTTCCGGGTCCACTGGTGGAACCTCTTCTAACCGGTTCGGTAGATTTGACGAACCGGTTCTACCGAACTGGTGCGAACTGGTAGGAACCCACCTCTGTGCTGCAGGCAGGATAAAAATCCAAGTTTGAGATATTCAAGTTAGAATTTAAATTAAATAGAGTTGTGATTGTGATTACTGCCTATGTATTTAATAATGTCTGTGTTGCATGAAAAATTGGGGGGGGGGGACACACATAAGGCTGCCAATTGTGTAACCCCGATCTACAGCTAAGGACTCTGTCCCTCTTACAACTTGAGAAGTAACTCTCTCAAGCTATTTCTTGAGCCAAAATTAAATGAAAAGTGCTATATCCATAGGTGTTTAATGTTTAATGACAGAGAATGGAAGCAGCGAACTTCCTCCCATATTTGGGCATACCAGGGGTTGTGACACTAAATACATATATGTGTGTGTGTGTGTGCACGCGCACACACACACACAGACACAAACACACAATTGTTCTTTTGGTAATTCATGTGATATTCCTTCCAACAGACTAGCCTACCAATCACCCGCATACAGCTAAGTCATTAGCAAGTCAGTCATAAATTGATGGCACATGATATGGAACAAAGACCCAAGTGATATGGAATGTTCTGTTTTAGTCATGGATAGATTGTCGAGATAGACACATCTTCCATTTGAAGAGGGGGTATCGGGAATCATTTTGCAACTCACACTTTACCACAAACCCTTCCAAAAGCAAACTATTTTTAGCAAAGTATATTTAAAAACAAATTGACGCCATAATATTTAAGAATGAATTATGCAAGCTTTCTTAATTTGTCCATATGTGTCATCTTTCTCACTTATTCTTAAGTCAGTGAACGCAATTACAGCAAGTGTACAAGTCTATTGAAATTAATACTTTAAGTGCGCTTCACTCTGTGAGAAAATTTAATGTTATATTATCTATTATGATAATATGTCTTATTCTGATGGTTCACTGTGAATAAATAGTTCAATCCAATCTTTAATATTGAATGTTTATAAGTGTTTTTGTAAAGATTTTTTTTTATACAGCGAGCCATAATATGTATAGTTGCATTTGTGGTTCACTAATATTCTGCTAAAATGCTAGAATCTAACTGAAAACTGTTTCTATATTTCCTTCCAGCAGATTTACAATACTGGGCCCAGGAAATATGCCACCAAATTAAAGGGAAAAAGGTGAATTCTAAGACTTTATGGATGTTTATACCTTTTCATGTTTTTTTCCTGGTTTGCTCTCTTCCGATATCTTTGTTGGAGAATTCTTTAAGTGGCGAAATAAAGTTGTAATTTGTAAAACTGTTTGGTTGACATAAGGTCAAAAGGAAATGATGGAAGTATAAGAAACGGAAAAACCACAAAGACTCCCTTGGCTTTAAGCCATAGGAATTTTTTAAAAAATAGTTGCAATTTGTCTGGGTTTACTTAACAGATTATCACTACTACTATAGGAAACAGTCTATTCCTTTCTTTGCAGGATTCCTCTTGTGATACATTTGTAAACACAAACGCAGCACATCCTGCTGGCCTTCAGCTTTTGGGAGACACGTATTTGGTGGATCCTGACAAATATTGCTTTCCAGATGAGATGCATTACCCGTGTGAGCACCTCCTGGGTAGAAAAGATGATCCTGAGAAAATACTTTACGGGTCAGGAGGAAATTTCCCACCATTGTTTCTAACTACCATCTCTGAAGATGACCACTTGAGACAGATTCCTATGGAAGATGAATACACAGACAAAGTATCCCACGGGCAGTGTTATTTACCTTTAGTCAGCCAATCTGATAGCAAACCCACATCACCCTTCTCTGAACCGCTAGAAGTGGGAGAGAACGACAGCTTGAATTACTTCTTCACCGGAACGGAAAATCTGGAAGAATTAGGACCCTGCTGTTGCTTAGACCCGCCATGTGCGATGGATCCTCTTCAGGCTTCCTCACACAAATACCTGCCGGGTTCTTGTAACCATTTCACTTGTGCCAAGAGGAGAGAGGTTGATAATGAAGATGCAGGTACTTCCCGGCTATTGTCCGAAGAAAAGCAGAGTTTTGCCACCTCATCTTCTAGACAACCTCCTAACGAACTGGACAATGCCGCAGATTCCTTAAAAGAAAATGGATCTCCTCTGCTAGGCACCTGTGGTTTGAAATCTTCTTCGCTAGACCAAAGTGGGCCGCCAAACAATATTGGAGACCAAAGTGACTCACCTGATGTTGGAAAGGACCAGAATACAAAAAGAACATCGGAGTCAAGCTACAATGCTTCAGATCCACCAGCAGCATCCGGTAAGCCCTCTATAGGAAGCCCACTTTTTTTCTTAGTTTAAAAATGGATTCTATTCCGCTAGTCATCGACGACAATAGGGGACGGAGCTCATCTGCGTTTCAAGGCCATTGAGCCAGCGCTGCTTGAAGACCTTTCCAATGTCATGTGGTCAGCATTACACCGCAGAGCGCTGTTAACCTTTTACGTAGCGCTGTTACCTTTCCACCGAAGTGGTACCTTTCTATCTACTTGCATTTGCATGCTTTCAAATTGCTAGGTGTTTTCAGGAGCTGGGGTGAGGGCGAAAGTTCATACATTGTGTGGCGCTCAGGTCTCAAACTTGGCCTGCTGTTTCCAGAGCCGAGGTGGCGCAGTGGTTAGGGTGCAGTACTGCAGGCCACTTCAGCTGACTGTTATCTGCAGTTCAGCGGTTCTAATCTCACCGGCTCAAGGTTGACTCAGCCTTCCATCCTTCCGAGGTGGGTGAAATGAGGACCCAGACTGTGGGGGCGATATGCTGACTCTGTAAACCGCTTAGAAAGGGCTGAAAGCCCTATGAAGCGGTATATAAGGCTAACTGCTATTGCTATTGCTATTCCAGCCAACAAGCCCACTCTCTTAACTCCTGAGCCACCACACTGCATGCTTTTATTGATAGTGGGGGGGGGGGGTTAGATATTATTAAGCACCTACAGAGCAGATTGCAGCACCCACTCTATATTGAAAAAAAGCTAAATAAAGACAGGATTTGTTAATATTTATACAGAAGACAAAGAGATCTGAGTAGATTTTGTTGGGAAATTAAATAAATAGGAAACAATTTATGTATTGAAGTAAAGACGGCATACATAGATGTACGTAGCAGTATATACAATTCCGGAGGTTAATGCAGAAGACAGAGAAGAAAGGCAAGTCAAATGAAGACCTTAGATCTATGCAAATCTGAACATCGAAATTACATCTGTTCTTTACTCATTTTTTGACAATACAGTATAAAAATCGAAGCTAGAGGCAGAAAAGTGGAAAATCCTGTTTAAAGCAATCACTTCATATTGCTTCATAGTAAGTTCGGCTCTGCGTGTTAATCTAGAAAGTTAATTTTAAAGATCATTTAAATAACATTTATTTTTTTCTCTGGGATTTTGGAAAGGTTAGGCCCAATGTGATTATATTCTGGTGCCAGTGGTTTTTCTCCACCCAGCAAACAAAGTATGCTTTTTGGCAGTCTTTACTTTGGTCAAGCTACTTGGCTAGCCAATGTTGTGGTGGTGGTTAAAGGGAAAAAAGAATCCACAGTGAACCTCCAATTACAAATAGAGAGGTACAACTAAAGGAGATGAAAATATTAGTCATACTTTTTATGGCATCCTTTACACTATAGTGTACATTTTCCAAATATGCTGGGCTGTGGCCCTCATCATTTACAGCTGACAAGCAATTAACTATAATAGTAGACACTGTAGTTTAATTGCGAGTGTAGAGAAGATTGTTGCATAGAAGCACTTGAACAATATTTTCAGGATAATTTGATGAATAATTATTCTCTCTCCCGCTTGACTGTTATCCTGCTAAACAAAATATGGAATATTCGCAATAATAACCACAATTCATTAAACGTGGGAATAATTCATTCCAGGCAGCGGTATAGAGAAGGCACACTTCCAAGGTCTTGATAAATGAGAGTGTTTAATGCAGTGTTTCTCAACCTTGGCAACTTGAAGATGTCCGGACTTCAACTCCCAGAATTCCCCAGCCAGCATTCGCGAACCCTGCAACCTGGAACAGCTGATTGGCGATATTCTGTGAGGCCGATCCAACCGCCAATCAGCTGCTCGTGCTGAATCAGGCTGCAATAATATGCTGAAGCTGAACCAGGCTGCTTACTGCAAGGGTGCTAGTCAGATCAATACCAATGGACGCTGGTAGGCAGAGGAAGATTTTTTTTTATTGTTTTCCTCCCCAAAAACTAATGTGTGTCTTATACTCTGGAGCATCTTATACTCCGAAAAATATGGTAATTTGAATGATAAATTTTTCAGAAGTGCAAACAAAGTTTAGGAAGACAGTATTTGATATCCAGTTGATGTTGATTTGGGATACCAATTTTTATTTTTTGCACAAACTATATCCTTTCTTGGAATATTGCCTAGTTGAAGTTCTCTTATTGTCATATTAATTATGTCTGCACTTATTCCCCTCTGCCTTGACCCCTTTTTAGGAAATGTGACAGGAAACGGGAACTCTACATTCATTTCAAGCGGACAAGTCATGAATTTTAAGGGCGAAATTATTTTTGTCTACGTTACTCAGAACTCCCAGGAAGGATCAATGTCTCCTGGATCAAGTGATGACAGCCTGGGGAACCCAGTGCAAGAGGAAAACTTACACCGCTGTGAGACCTTTGCAGGAAACTCTGAGCAGTATAAAGAAAAATGTGCCGAAATCAATAGGTATCACAGCATGGAATCTGGAGAACCTCAAAGCACCGTAGAAGGATACAGGAGGACTTTCGGGCCTATTGGTCAAGAAGAGAATTGTGAAAGCCAGAAGAAGCCGTTCTCTCCTGAAGGCTCCCAGCCTATACAAGAGGAAGGGAAGCCAGGATATTCTTAAAGGAGATGGTGCATTGATGCAGACTAATGCTCGTTATTGGTATTCAGTCAACTACCATTCACTGAACACGATCTGGAAATCTGGAAGAGCCGAGGTGGCGCAGTGGTTAGGGTACAGTAATGCAGGCCACTTCAGCTGACTGCTATCTGCAGTTCGGCGGTTCTAATCTCATCGGCTCAAGGTTGACTCAGCCTTCCATCCTTCTGAGGTGGGTGAAATGAGGACCCGGATTGTTGGGGGCGATATGCTGACTCTGTAAACCGCTTAGAGAGGGCTGAAAGCCCTATGAAGCGGTATATAAGTCTAACTGCTATTGCTAAAACAGATGCAGATAGCACTAATTAAGCAAAGGAAGCCTTCTGTCGGTTACTGAGATGTCAGATTGCCAACTGCTCGCTTACAAGGGAGTTCTTTGCTCCAATGTAAAAAATGGTAGTGAAGAAAAGGGTAGCGTTTGGGGATTCAGAGATGAGGTGCGTTGTGTCACTGCTGTCCTTCCAGGTGCCAAGGATTATGTTCCTATGGAATTGACACATGCTGCTTAAGGCTCATCCAGAGCATTTTTAGAACAGTAGCTCCTGTTTATGTACAGTGGCAACGTTAACAGCTGCCTTAACTTAACTACTGTAGGAAATACAGATGAAAATTCAGTAAAACATACATTCGTTTTGTCTGTCCTGATGTTTCAGATAAGATTTCTGCCTCTCTTTTATTTTTTCCATTTAAAATATCTCGTGTTCATCACTTTAAATGTTTGTCCATGGCTAAAGAGCCAAGGTGGCGCAGTGGTTAAATGCAGCACTGCAGCCACTTCAGCTGACTGCAGTTCTGCAGTTCGGCTGTTCAAATCCCACTAGGCTCAAGGTTGACTCCGCCTTCCATCCTTCCGAGGTGGGTAAAATGAGGACCCGGATTGTTGTTGGGGGCGATATGCTGACTCTGTAAACTGCTTAGAGAGGGCTGAAAGCCCTATGAAGCGGTATATAAGTCTAACTGCTATTGCTAACCTAAATTTTTCAAAAGGAAATTGGAATTGCTCTCGGTTCTCAGTAAGAGCTAGCTTCACGTCACACTACACTCCTGTTGGGTTGCGTGGCACTTTTTAAAAAGTTTGCCACTGAAGGAGTAGCAAACTGTGAGTTTGTGCTGATAGAACAGCCCCGTCATTCAGTCTTTCAATTGCTATGAAGCCCGTGATTCCAAATTAAAGCAATAAAACTTAACGCTTTGTGTGTACCCACAACTCCTTCCTACCATATTCTCATTAATGGTGAAAAAGAAGACTGCTCGTGAGCACTTTTTCCCAAGACAGGCAAGGAAGATGGGGTTGTATATTTTAGATAAGTAACTTAACAACGATCCAGGAATGTCAAACTCAAAGGCCATGAAATCCGGCCCGCAGGTTGCTTAGATCTGATCCGCAGAGATCTGGAACCTGGAAACGGTTCCACCACAAATGCGCGAACGACAAAAGCGCGTCTGACTAAACCGCAGTGACAAAAACCGCGCCGACGAATGAGCGCTGAAGCGCGCCGACAAAACCGCGCCGACAGAAGCGCGCTGTAACATAACCCTAAACCTAACCCTAAACCTAACCCTAAACCTTACCTTAACTTAAATCGCGCTTCTGTCGGCGCGCTGTTGTCGGCGCGCTTTTGACATTGCGGTTTTAGCGCCGCGGTTTTGTCGGCGCGCTTTTGCCGTTCGCGCCTTTGTCGTGCCACGCCTGGAAACAGCGAAGGACTGGCCTGAAAATGAAATGGTTCCATTTTCACTGGAAGGGGGTTGCAGGAGGCTGTCGCAGCTGAAAACAGTTCACGAAGGCTTCATGCGGCCCTCCCAAGCTCCGTTTTCTGCTGGCGGTGGGTTGCAGGAAGCCATCGCAGCCAAAAACGGATCTCAGGAGCCCGTTTTCACTGGCAGAGTGCTCAGGTCAGCACAGGGCCCCCCCGACACGAGTGACATCGAGCTGGCTACACACACACCCTGACCTCCCCCCCCCAAGATCAAATACAACCAACCCTGATGCGCCCCTCAATGAAATCGAGTTTGACACTGGTATGCACAGAAAAGGTGGCTGGTTCATTTAAAATCATCCAATGACCTTAAATCCATATCTGAGGCATGGAATGCAATCCTTTGGATTGCATTGAGGCTGAAATTATATTGTTCTGTATTTATGCTGGCATGCTAAGGCTGCAAAGCCTCGAAGGACATCTCTTGACATTAATGACATGCTCTATGCCAGTGTTTCTCAACCTTGTCAACTTGAAGATGTCTGGACTTCAACTCCCCAGAATTCCCCAGCCAGCGAATGCTGGCTGGGGAATTCTGGGAGTTGAAGTCCAGACATCTTCAAGTTGACAAGGTTGAGAAACACTGCTCTATGCAGTGTATCTTTTAAAATGTGTAAAACTAAAGTAATAATTTTATGAAACGAAGAAGTTAGTTTTTTAGGGAATGTTTATAATAGTTTTATTTGCTAAAATTCTAATTTTGTTTAAAAAAAAACCACTACTAATATTTTACCAGCTGTCCCTTTTAATACTCACTAGCTGTGTATTATCTCAATATTTCTAACACTTGTTGGTTGCTAGTAATTACGCCAACAAGTTTGATGGCTGGAGTACCAGAGTCAAAAGTTCAGCTTTCCCCCAACTTCATTTGCAACTTTTCACCTTTCTCATCTACAAGTAAGCCCTTGACTTACAACTATGGTTGGGAGCAGAACTTCTGTTGCTAAGTGAGATGGTTGTTAAGTGAGACACGTTCAACAAACTTTGTGTTTGTATCCCCTTTTCCCCTTTTGAGTTGTTGGCCGCCCTGAGTCCCTCCCGGAGAAGGGCGGCATACAAATAAACTAAATCTCAATCTCAAGAACCTTTTGCTGCCGTTGTTAAGAGAATCACCATGGCTATTAAGTGAATCTGACTTCCTCTATTGGCTTTGCTTGTCGGAAGCAGGCTGGGAGGATTGCGAAGGGTGATCATGTGACCCTGGGACGCTGCAACTATTGTAAATTGCCAAGCACTCAAATTTTGATCACATGAACCACTGGGACATTCTCATTTGAGGATCAGTTGTAAACTCACCTTTTTTCAGCAGTGGCTTAATTTCAAATCTACAAATAGATGTAAATCGCGGGCTGCTTTTATTGAATTCACACCCATGGAAGGGATGCAAGAGTAACGGAATAGACTGAGACAAATATGGCCCAATGCCATTCCCTGATTTTGAGTGGAAATTAGACTTCATTTATTAGGAATATGGAATGAAAAGAAATGAATGAAATGTTGAATAAAGGGTATAGATCCACACACAGTGATGTCTCTGTTTTGTACGTAATTTCTTTTCGAAGAAAAAGGTATGAAATATGTTCTGACACCGCCCCCCCCCCCCCTCGTCCCACACCAAAGCACACTCCGAGCCAGAGATAAATTACGGCATTTAATTAACAGACAAACAGGTCCTTGGCAGCAAACTGGCACAGACAAGCTTGGGCAGCAATAAACACAGATAAGGCTTGGCAGCAATCCAGCCTGCCAAGCTCAGAATAATGTTCTCCAACATTCGTTCCTGCGTTGACTTCTGCAAAGAGGGGCGTGTGGACAAGTAGCTTTTTATAGTCTGGAGAGGAGCCTAATGACCACCAGCTGAGTGCAATTACCTCCTGTAATTGCGTAATTGTTCTTGACGCCTATTACCTCTTCGATGGTGTGCATCCAGGAACAACTCACTACTGGCTTCCGGCTCACTCTCCCTTGTCTCCTCCCCACTGGTCCAAGGCTCAGGCGCCTCCTGGTGGCCAACCAGCCTCTCTGCGCCCTGCTCGGAGTCGGAATCCTGTCCAGGGTCCTCCACATCCTCCAGAGCCGACTCAGAGGGCCCCTCGCTGTCGGAGTCTGGTTGGCAGCTCCAACGGCTCCTGCTGGGCCACAACAGAAATAGATTTGAGGGTACTATCATTTACCGTGTACTACAAGCATATTGTGTTGATATGAGGACAATCAAAGAATTTATTCCATGATACA
The DNA here is from genome assembly GCF_009769535.1 of Thamnophis elegans. NCBI lineage: Eukaryota > Metazoa > Chordata > Lepidosauria > Squamata > Natricidae > Thamnophis > Thamnophis elegans. The sequence goes on from NC_045548.1 coordinate 2,317,099, forward strand.
GAATAAAATGATAAATATAATGGTTCTAATGTTAAATATATGCCAAAAAAAACCGAGATGCATATTTCATTGGAATCCAGAATGGATTCTCTGTTTCTTGAAGTACTGAAGTTGAATACATATAAGCAATGTTAGGGTTTTTGTAATACATAAGCAAAATGTATATACCGTAAGTAGTCCTCAACTTATAATCACAGTTGAGCCCAAAATTTCCTTTGCTAAGCAAAACCGTTAAGTGAGTTTTTTACAACCTTTCTTGCCATGGTTGTTAAGCGAATTGCTGCAGTTAAATTAGTAACACAGTTGTTAAGTCGGTGTTTCTCAACCTTGGCTGGAGAATTCTGGGAGTTGAAGTCCACAAGTCTTAAAGTTGCCAAGTTTGGGAACCACTGGCCTAGTGCAATAACTACTGAAGAAGTAGGTGTTTGAAAGGCCCCATGTGCTTCATTTCTCTTGTTTATAATGCAAGAATGTGTTGCGGGCCAGCTATAGTATTGCTTTTGTGGCAGGCGTTAAATGTCATATTCCAATTCTTTTTATTGTTAAATGGAATGTAGGCTGCAAAAGAAAAATGCATGTTTTATTTACTGCAGTACGTTGACAATCAAATTCCTAATAAGTTATTGCGAGCCAACTATTCCTACAGTTAAATGAAAGCAAATGAAGAACCACCAAATATGTATCCTACACAAAATTCACGAGAACATATGAACAATTATGAGTGAAAAAGGAAAATCGATAGAAGGTTTTGGGGAATATATCATGTATCACACATCTGTATCAAATAGTGAAACATGGCTGACAAAAATCCTCAATGTAAACAACAGGCTTAATAACCGGTTTGGTGATCACATGCGCTGAGCATGTGTGCGCATTTTCAAGAAATCTTCACTTCCGGGCATCTTCGGAGGGGTAATACAGCTGATTCAGGCAGCAATCCACTCTGCCGCGTGAATCAGCTGAGAAGATAAAGGTAGGAAACTACCCTGAACTGGTTCCACCACAAAACCGCGGACGACAAAATTGTGGACGACGAAAGCGCGTATGTGACGTCATCACAGCACGATGGAAAAGATCGAAAAATGTAAAAATAAAGTGAAAACCTTACCCTAACCCCCCCAAACCTAACCCTAACCCTAAACCTAACCCTAAACCTAACCCTTAACCTAACCCTTAACCTAACCCTTAACCTAACGAAAAACCTAACGCTAACCCTTAACCTAACCGTAACCCTAACCCTAACCCTTAACCTAACGCTTACCTTTATGTGAATCGGCTTGCTGTAATTTAATTTTTATTTCAATTTTTCGATCTTTTTCGTCGCGTTGTGATGACGTCACATACGCGATTTCGTCGACCGCGCTTTTGTGGAACGCGGTTTTGACGGGTCACGCCCTGAACTTACTTCACTTCCGCCATGGTCATTAAGCAAGTCACCATTAACCCATTACACCACAATGAAACAAAAAATATCCACAGTATATTAATAAAGGGGAGTACTTAGATCCTGCAGGAGCGGTGATGTTTATTTCAGACATGAATAATACGCAAATGTATTATTCCAATTATCAACCAATTATCAAAAGGTTGTTGTGACTTGTTCCCATTTGTTCCTGTCCTACACAAGATGGGTGTTTCCATCTGTGAAAGCAGCAATTATAGCATTATCACCGGAAGGAGAGAAGAGATCAGGCCATCCTGTGATCTTAACCACCTCTGCAACATGTCAGTTGCAAGAATGTGTGATGTGTGCACATGGGGAATTTCCAACAGTAGTCCTCAGAACCAGAAAGTTGACTCCTTGTATTCACCCAATGCACCAGTGGTGGGATTCAAATAATTTAACAACCGGTTCTCTGCCCTAATGACCAGCTGGGAAGGCGGGGCTCGGTGGTCATGTGACTGGGTGGGTGTGGCCAACTCAACGTCACTCAGGCCTTAGCTGTTACAATGGAATAAGGGTTAACCGGAGAGGCAGTTTCTGTAAGCAGGGCAATAAAGATGAGGCTAGAAACAACACCACAATGTTTCCTTCCTGCCTTCCTTACAGGATTAGCCCTGTAAAGTGGAAGAAAACAAAAGGAGATTTCTTCCAACAACCGGTTCTCCAAACTGCTTAGAAAGTTACCAACTGGTTCTCCCGAATAGGTGCGAACCGGCTGAATCCCACCACTGCAATGCACGCACAGTACACGGACAGCACAGGTGGGTTCCTACCAGTTCGCACCTATTCATTAGAACCGGTTTGTCAAATCTACCGAACCGGTTAGAAGAGGTTCCACCAGTGGACCCGGAAAGCAGGCCACACCTACAGAAGAGGTTCCAAACTTTTTTGAAACCCACCACTGGTCCTTGGATATGATTATTCTACCCTATCATGCTCATATTTATAAAATTCAGTGCCTCTGTGAAAGGTAAGGATGACGACTGCGTTTGTGGTGCAATCAGAACATTGCGTGTGTTGAAGTCGTTTCAACGCAAATCAAAGATGCCTTTAAAAAAAACAAGTTGACATCATATGCTTATGCAGGCCAGTGCTGTGTGTGAGGTCATTTAAGGTGGTTCTGACAAGTGTCGGCGGCATCTTCATATCCGGTCACATGGGCAGCAAGCCACTCCCATCCGGTCACACGGGCAGCAAGCCACTCCCACAAAGGAGGCCACACCCACAGAGTAGGTTCGAACAATTTTTGAAACCCACCACTGACGCACAGGCACATAAACACACATAGAAATAACATAATAGCATAACAGACAACAGAAACACAGATTCAACATGTTGCCAGAAGAAAATATAAATACAACTTGCTGGTAGCCTTGGAAAAGGTTGGAGAAACTTTCCGAAGCTGTACTCTGCATAATTCCCCTACGTTCTAAAATTCCTTGAATATTTATTTCTAACAATATCTATACACATTGTTTATAATCTACCCATAACATCATGGGGAATGATTCAACCTTGCATTTAAAGGGTTTTGATTTGAAATATCTACTGTATAGTAAACACCCAATATTATGTACTTGCACGGCTAACACAAGTAAGCAAACTTTCATCTTTAACAATTCGTTCTTTCAAAAAAAGGAGTTTTATATTGGAAAGGCAACATAAACATAGCAACAAAGTTCTTTCAGGTTTTATAATTTGTAATGACGGATCTAAAGTAATGGTCATTTCTTTTTTTAAAAAAATAGTTAAAAACAGAAAAAACGCAACAAAAAAATAAAAACAAGAAAAACATAACAATATACAAAATAGTTACACAGCCTTCTGTAACGGCATACATATTTAGCCTTTGTAGTCCTCCCATTGCCTTCCTATTGGTTTTAACCTCTGTAATAATGTAATAACAGTTGTACTAACAACTATGATGATATTAATTGTTCTATCACCATTGTATTTACATTGTGGTCAATACTTTTAAGTTTGATAGTAATTAATAATTTTGGTTAATGTTTATTCAGTACTAATTTAAACAAAAACAAAAAGACTTTTATTCCCTGTTTTGGCTCCTGTTTTCTAGCCACTTATAAATTCTATTCCATATTTTATAGAAACCCGATTCTTCTCTGTCTTTTAACTCCATGGTCATTTTGTCCACCTCTGCACATTCGAGTAGCTTTCTAATAATTGTGTCTGTTCTATTCTACTCTATTCTAATTAAGTAATGGTTATTTCACCAGCAATTTTTGATGAAGTTAATGGCAAATATAAGAAAGGAATCTACTAGGATATAAGAATATAAGAAAGGAATCTACTAGGAAAGCCAAGAAAACACTTTTTTTTTCTAATTTAGACTAATACAAACAATGGATTGTATTTCCATCCATCGCAATAGACAGTACAGTATTCTACTGCTCATAATAGCAGATTTGTCTGTTCCTGTTTCTTTTTTTTTTCTAGTGGGAAAAACCAAGTATTGTCTGTTTTGGTTACCTAAAAACAACAAGCTGATTGAATGTCTCCTAAATTTCACCAACTTCCTCCCTCTTCAGTACTTAGAAAGGCCAAATCATAGGCTACTCTGACTGCAGGATGGAGCATCATCCCCTAATGGTCTTCTTAAGGAATTTGTTCTATCGGAATGCTATATAAAGTCCCCCTACCGTTAAAAATCTCAAGAGTGGAGAGACACGTTGCATTATGTCATCCTCCTCTGTGCAGCTTCTAGAGATCTACTGCACTCTTGGGGGAAGGTGGGGGAATCATTTCTCTATTTATACATGGTGTATATCGTATGTGGTATTTTCAACTACATTGACCAGAAGGAGGCACCCTTGACTGGTTTGATCCTTATTGAAAAGAAACTTTCAATCTTTCAAACTTTCAACTCTAGAGAGTTTGAAACCAATAGAATAACACCTGGTTACTGGATCTAAGGAATCCTAATATCAACAAAGCCATTCACGGGGAGCTTCCTTGTAGCCAATGTAATTAAGGACCTTGCTGTATTTTGGGGTAGACAACACAATAGATTTCATTACATTCTTTAAAGCCAGGCATGAAATAACCCAATGCTGAATTTACAAACCAAACAGATCAGAGCGCAGGGAGTTAAAACTGTAAGTCCACGTTTATAAAACAGGGCATATCCAGAACATGAATTTTTTTTATATAAACGAGGTACATATCATAATATCATATAATGGACATTCAATATCTATACTTAACAAGCTCTTTTCTTCTTTTCCCTTGCCTTCTCTTAATTTTAAACCCTTCTCTACTGTATTCCATCTCTCAAACTGGATGCTAAGATGTAATTTAACCAAGTCTTCTAAATAAGTCATAATTGGCCAGCCTTGTGTAGGAAGTTAAAACCCACCCCCTCTCCCAAAAAATGAAATATCCTAGGAAATATTGAAATGGCAGAATATTGTATTTCCCTGGATGTGAAAAGGAAGAAACATGATTTAAAAAGACAGAGTAGCTCCCTGCCCACCCCCTTTGTCAATGGGCCAATAAGATGGCCAAGCCAGTCCCTTTACATAATAAAGACTTCTCCCCTTCAGCTCCAGGTGATGGAATCAAGGGCATGCTAGTACTGGCCCTTTACCCAACTCACCACATGGCATCTGGGAACTCAACCAAATCTGGATTCAAAACGCAGCCTAGAGAGTTGCCCCTACATAGCCACATGGGAGTCTGACAACCAATCAGAATACAAGCTCAAGATCAAAGGCCAGAGAGGGCACAAAACCAGGGACTCAGCTTCTCTTCCTTCCCTTCTCTTCTTCTCCACCAACATTGAAGCATGTGATCCCCTTTTCTGTTCAGGGCTCAAGCCACGTGGTCCTGTCCACCATTAAAACCATCTTTCCAAGCAGCCTCCGTGTCTCCAGTGTCTTTTCCCCCACTTGGAGCCGGACCCAGAAGGACATTTCTCTCATCGCTTGCACAATTTGCTAAACTTACAAAACATACCAGTTTAGTTCACCTAGTAATCTTCAGAAAGGAGGAGGTGGGGTTTGGCTTTACGTCAGCGCTGATTCCTGACGATAGCCTGGACTAATTCCTTTCTTGGCAAGATTTGAGAAACGGTTTGCCGCTGCCTGCTTCCTAGAGCTGACCCAAAGAGATCAGCTGGCTGACTTTATGCCCAGAGCAGAATTATTTAGAAGTTAAGGTTTAGTCTAGTCCATCACTTTGAACTACTTCACCAATTTCTCGGTTCTCTTTCACATGCTAGAGCAGTGTTTCTCAACTTGGCAACTTTAAGTCCTATGGACTTCAACTCCCAGAATCCCCCAGCCAGCACAGCTGGCTGGGGAATTCTGGGAGTTGAAATCCACAGGACTTAAAGTTGCTAAGGTTGAGAAACACTGTGCTAGAGACTAAATCAAAGCCAAGCAAACTGCCTCATATCATGGCTTATTCACACATGAACTCATCCTGCATCTTCCTGAGTCCTGCCAGGGCAAAACAAAAATGCAGATGTCAAGTTCCACTTACTTTCAAGCAACTGTTATTTCTAATCCCACCTGAGACATGAAGCCACCTGTGTGACTTGGGAAAGTCACCCACTCTCAGCTCTAGTATCCCAGGGGACACTGCTATAATGGCTTCTCATTGCCCTCCACTAGTTTAGCTCAACCAGCTGATTTGAATCTGGAAAAGCATCGTGGCTTAAGCTAAGGAGGTTATCTCGTCATTAGGAAGCAGGCAAGGGGCAAACCATTTCTGAATCCTTACCAAGAAAACTATGAGGACTTGCCCAGGCAGTAGCCAGGAATCAACAATGACTCAAAGACAAGGACACACAGGTATTTTGAAAGCATAGTTTGTAAGTCTGGCCAGACTTCCACTTTTCACTACCATTATATGCCAGCCACCCTCCAAAGCCACAGACCAGTTTCAGCTTTCCAACCACCTTGACTTAGCTGAGCAGAGTGAATATTTGATTTCAATTTCAATTTTAATAGATTCGTATGCCGCCCAATCCCGGAGGACTCCGGGCGGCTTACATAAAAACAGTTTAAAAAAGAAGATATTAAAAATTTAAAATATAAGACAGAACGAATTAAAAAAGACAACACCATGCACTCGATCTTAGCGTGACCCATCAAAACCGCGGTCCACTAAAGCGCGCCCGATTAAAGCGCGTACCTGACGTCATCAGCAGCGCGACAAATACGATCGCGGAAAAAAAAGGGTGCTTTAAAAAGCGCTTTTAAAGCAAGCCGATTCACATAAAGGTAAGGGTTAGGTTTAGGTTTAGGATTAGGGTTAGGTTAAGGGTTAGGGTTAGGTTTAGGGTTACGTTAAGCGTTAGGGTTAGGTTTAGGGTTAGGTTAAGGGTTAGCGTTAGGTTTAGCGTTAGGTTAAGGGTTAGGGTTAGGGTTAGGTTAAGGGTTAGGTTTAGGGTTAGGTTAAGGGTTAGGCTTAGGGTTAGGTTTAGGGTTAGGTTTGGGGGGGTTAGGTTTAGATTTATGCGTTAATTTTAAGTTTACCGCTCACAGCGTGCTGTTTTCGTCTCGCTGTGATGACGTCACGTACGCGCTTTCGTCGAGCGCGCTTTAGTCTACCGCGGTTTTGTGGTGGAACCGATCTTAGTGGGGCTGAAGGTCAATCAAGATCGGCATTTAAATGATTTTATATTCTACATTTTAAACTACTTAGCTATTAGCTTACAACATCGCCTCTTATAAGTGCTTGGTGTAATCACAACAATAACTTACGGTACTCCATAGGCTGTAAGCACTGTGACGCTTAAATCTGAGTTATACCATAAAAAAGGCTACCATCATCTAAAGCCCTAGCAACCTGCCTGGTCAGAATTAATTTTTAAATGAATATACTTGGAAGAAATATCCATGATCTGGATCAGTTCCAAGCTGGGAAAAAGACACTGGAAACATGAAGGCTGGTTGGAAAGAAGGTTTAATGATGAACAGAACCACCAGTGTTTATGGTTCTGGTGCAGCTGGAAAAATGGAGTTGAAAGTGAGTGGCTTTTATATCTTCTTTTGGGTTTTGTATTTGAGCTTCCTGTTCCTGTGCAAGAACATGTCCTTTAATATTCTATTGGCTGTTGTCAGATTCCTATGGGGTCATGTAAGGTTTATGTAGGGATCATAGCTGGCTCTATGGGCAAAAGAGGAAATATAAATCCTGGGTGTTTGAGTTAATCTGGTCAATCTCTGTTTTATAGTTTATCTGAGCTCCCAGGTTTCTGTGACTTTGAAGTTTGGACTGCAATGAAGGGGTTTGTGTTCTGAAAAGGCTGTTGGGCAATTCCTATTGTGGCTAATTGGCTTTCGTCCTATGTTGGATCTTGGGCGAGGGGCTGCTTCTAATCCTATCACTCTGCTGTTAAACTTTGCTGTTTCAAAATATCCTGTCTTGAATGGATTTCTGCCTGCAGTGTTTGCTCTGCTTATGAATAGAGCTATCTAGATAATTGGCTTCTTCTTTCAATAAACTCTTCATCTCTGAAGTGCTGACATCTGCTGTGGGCTATTAAGAAAATATGGAGTCTGCTTTCTGCCTCTAAAACACTTGTTTCTCCATTTCTCCCTTTGGAGAAATATAATATTCTGCCTTTTTAATATTCCTCAAAATATTTCATTCTTGGGGGGGGGTGTTCCTCTCATATTTATTTGAATCCTATGACTATCATTAAGTGTTGTACCTTTTGATTCTTGATGAATGTTTCATGTCTTTTGGTGCATTTGCACCAAAGACAAATTCCTTGTGTATACAATCACACTTGGCCAATAAAGAATTCTGTTCTGTTTTGTTCTATTCTATTCCATTCCATTCTATTTCTATTTCTATTTCTCAAGCTGATTATAAATACTTTTTCACCTCTTTATTCTGCTGGTAGAAAGTCCAGCTGCAGAGCAAGCACTCACAGCTTGAGAAATACACTACCGTATATACTCGAGTATAGGCCGACCCGAATATAAGCCGAGGCACCTAATTTTACCACAAAAAACTGGAAAAGTTATTGACTCGAGTATAAGCCTAGGGTGGGAAATGCAGCAGCTACCGGTAAATTTCAAAAATAAAAATAGATACCAATAATGTTTTTGAATATTTATTTCAAAGAAAAACAGTAAACTAGCGGTGTATTCAATGAAATACTTCACTCACCTCATGATGCTGATGTCCCGCTGTGATGATGATGTCCCGTGCAGCCGCGGGAGCGATGTCCCGCCTCCTATGACACACGGCACAGTGATTCCTATCATTGGATCACTGTACCAGAGGAGGTGGGACATCGCCATGTGGCTGCTTGCCATAACAAGGAGGAGGTGGGACATCGTTGCAGAGCGGCAGGAGGGGGAGGAAGGGGAATCGTAAGACAGCCCTGCATTACATTAGAAGGTGAGGAGGGGGGATGGTGCGGTGCGCGCTGCGCGGCAAACTGACACAGAGGGAGGGGAAACTCACAGGGGCACTGGGCCATTCACGAGTGTCACCCAGCGGCATGGCCCCGCCCCTTTTTCTCCTCCATTTCGGGCAAATTTTTCACTGACTCGAGTATAAGCCGAGGCGGCTTTTTTCAGCCCAAAAAGTGGGCTGAAAAACTAGGCTTATACTCGAGTATATACAGTATATACTTTGCCAAAAGTATTCGCTCGCAACTGAGTCCGAATATGTGGATGGGTGAGCGAATACTTTTGGCAACATAGCCTGGCTTTAGGTTTTGCTTTCATTTCAGAGCCAGCAGAGCAAGTTAACTTTCATTTCTCCTCCTGTATTAAGTTCTCCTCCCATTTCCTACTGGCCTTCCTCATTCAGTTCTGTTTAGTTTCTTTACGTCACAGTTAATTATTCCCAGAGTTCTGCTGGTTAAAATCTAACATCCCTGCAATATTAGATTTACCAATTTACCAAGGCTTACTGCAGTTTTACTGAATCCACTAGTTTTCACTTCTGGCACCCTAGTTTTTTATGTTTAATTCTGGAATGTTCTTCCAATTGTTTCACTCACATTCTCCCCCCCACCCCAATGAAAGTCAATCAAGCAGTGCTCAGTGGGGGAATGAATTTTAATTCACAGCTTGATTGGTTTCTCATTGATATTTGCATATATTTTATTACTGTTTCTGTCTCTTATCTTTTTGACTGTCTCTTTTGACTAAATCATTTTTTTTTTGACAAAAAAGCACTAAGACATTTTCTCTGTGGACCACAGTGGCCAGTATCAAGCCAATGGATGTGACCAGGTTTTTCATTTTTGTTTCTTCTTTACAGGAAATTAGTGGAAAGTAAGCAGTATTATCTATTTGGGGCTTATGTGACAGTTTTTGTACGTTTCTCCTCAAACAAAAGTGCTGACAATTTTCAACACTCCTACTCAAAGGGATTTGGGAAATTTCAGAAAAGAGGCTTGGAGGCACATGCCACTGTTGAAAGAAACGTCCTTCTGGGTTCGGCTCCAAGTAGGGAAAAAGACACTGGAGACATGGAGGCTGCTTGGAAAGATGGTTTAATGGTGGACAGGACCACATGGCTGGAGTTCCTGAACAGAAAAGGTGATCACATGCTTCAATGTTGGTGGAGAAGAAGAGAAGGGCTGAGGGAGGGGCTTGCTAGGCTTTTTATAACCTGTTCAGTCCCACCTCTCTGTTTCCTGTTCCTGTGTAAGAAATGTATTCTGATTGGTTGTCAGACTCCCATGGTGCCATGCAGGGGGCTACTCTCTAGGCTGTTTTGAATCCAGGTATGAGTTCTCAGATGCCATGTGGAGACCTGAGTAAAAGGCCAATATTATCATGCCTTTCTGTAGCTGCTGCTGAAGTCTTTATTATGTAAAGTGGGCTAGCCTGGCTAGCCTTAATGGACCTATTGACAAAGTGGGGGTGGGCAGGAAGCTACAGGCAACTATTCTGTCTTTTAAAACATGCTTCTTTCCACATCCAGAGAAACATTCTGCCTTTTCAATATTTCCTAGGATATTTCATTTTTTCTGGGAGAGGGCTGGATGATAACTTCCCACACCACCTCAGGCCACTGGCTGTCATTTGTGCTCTAATTAGCTGATTCTTGGGGAAATTTAGAACTAGATCACATATTTCACTCCAGGCCTTCTGATAACAATTTGATTTTCTGATCTATAATAAATGACAATACAGTCCAAAAGCTACGCAGCAGTGATGTAGCAGCCAGTGATTTCTAGGCTAAATACACATCACAGATTGGCATAAAAATAGGATGATGCCCACGAAAGCTAATGTCATAGTATTTTGAGTCCTTTAGATCAGGGCTGTCAAACTCCCGGCCCACGGGCCAGATGTGTCACGTGCTGGCCACACCCATATCTGGTTTAGGGACGGGAAAAAATGTCACAATACATCACATGACACCGTAATGTGAGTTTGACGCCCCTGCTTTAGATCAATGCTTCTCAACTTCAACAACTTTAAGATGTGTACTTCAACTCCCAGAATTCTCCAGACATCATGCTGGCTGAGAAATTCTGGGTTGGAAGTCTATAGTTAAGAGCTGATAAATTTCAGAAACACTGTTTTAGATGAGTACTTTCTTTAGCTAAGAACCAAAAGGCACTTTGCAATTATTCCATCCCTCTCATCAGTGATTTTGTATGGAGCGGGATGGGTGATGGTTAAAGTAGATGTATGGTAAGATTTCAGTTGAATGTCACCTGTTTAACTAGTTTGTAATTCAGTGTGGTGGTGATGATGCCAGCCTGCATGGTTAAATCATGGTTAATTTAACTATAAGCATGTCTGCATGCTATTAATGATTAGTTTCAGACAACACGCTGCGCTAAATTATTTGCTTGTTTATGTTTAGCATATTGTAAATTTAACTGTTGTTAGTTTAGCACATTATGTCACAACAAGCAAGACCTGAAGAGATTTTACATGTGGGAAGCACAATTAACAAATAAAAAGGAACAATATTTTTGTTCTCTGATGGAGTAATTTTCTAGGAATAATGCTGGCTAGAAATCCAAGCCAGTCCCTTTACATAATAAAGACTTCTCCACTTCAGCTCCAGAGGGATGGGATTAAGGCCAGAGAGGGCATAAAACCAGGGACTTTCAGCATCTCAGCCCTTCCTTCTCTTCTTCTCCACCAACACTGAAGCATGTGATCACCTTTTCTGTTCAGGAGCTCAAGCCACGTGGTCCTGTCCACCATTAAAACCATCTTTCCAAGCAGCCTCCATGTCTCCAGTGTCTTTCCCCCCACTTGGAGCCGAACCCAGAAGGACGTTTCTCTCATCAGGAGGAAAAAACATGATATAAATTCAACAACTGGGTTGAGCTCCCAGTAAATAGGAATAGCATCGCCGCCTCCATTAATAACACCGTTGAAACACGGAACCTATTTCTCTAACCATGCGACGGACACAAATACAGGTTGCACCCATTGCCCACAGCCAATGACTAGAGTAGACTGTACTAGCTGGTCCTCAGCGGGACGCTCCCCCGCCCCAAGACCTCCCGAAGGGTCTCGGAACGACGCGTAGTGACGCCATTGGCGAGCTCGCCCCCCGATTGGCTGCCTAGGAATGTTCCACTTCCATTTCGTCTTCTAGTTTTTTTTTCTCCTCTCTCCCCCCCCCAACAGTTCGTTGAACTCTCCCGGTTCCTTCCTCCCCCTCCTATTGGCCGGGGTTCAAAAAAAAAGAGAGTCGTTGTAAAGCGGCGAGAGCGGCGGCGTCACTTGCGCAGTCCGGGCCGCTCTTGCCTTCCAGCTCGCTGACCGCGCGCGCGCCAAGGTCTTCTTCTTCTTCTCCTCAGACAGGCTGACAGGATCGGCGGCCGCCATTGCCGCCATTCCGGCCGTTGCAAAGGCGCCTCCCGCCGCCCTCCCTCAGCTCGAACCGGGGCTTCCTCTCTCTCTGAAGGGCGGCGGGAGGGGAAGGAGATGAACGGCGGCGCCTCTTGACCACCAAGCACCACGGCGGCGGCGGCGCTGAGCCCGCCCAATTCACGCCCTTCCCCGGCTTCCTCCGCCTCCGCCTCCGCCGCCTCGAGGATGCTGAAGATGAAGCTGCCGGCGAAGCAGCCGCCGCCGCCGCGGCAAACGACGAGCCGCAAAAGGGCGGAGGAGGGAGGAGAAGGAGGAGACGGGGCGGCCGCCGGAATCCCACTCGGGCCTCGCGGCGGAGGCCTGGCCAGTCGCCCGCCTCGCGTCGAAGCCGGGGCGATGGGGGCTCCGTCGGGCTCCCCGCCGGGTCTCTGCGGCTGCCTTTGCGGCTGCTCGTCCGGAGGCCCCCGCGAAGCCGTCTACGAGTGGTTCGGCCTGGCGCTGGGCTCGGCGCAGCGGCTGGAGTTCGCCGTCGGGCTGCTCGACCTGCTCAACCCGCTGGAGCTGCGCTTCCTGGGCTCCTGCCTGGAGGAGCTGGCCCGCAAAGACTACCACTGCCTGCGGGACTCGGAGGCCAAAGCTAACGGCGCCGGCACCGCCGCTGCTTCTGGAACCGCCGACGCGGCCCCGGCCGGGAACAATCCCGGGGGAAGCCGAGAGCAACAGCAGCAGCAGCCGCCGCCCCCGGCTTCTCCCCCCGGGGCTGCGGCCGCCGGCTCCCCGCCTCCGCCGGCCCCTCTCCTGGCGTTGGGCGGCAGCGACTTCCGCGACCCCGCGGTCCGCTCCAAGCTGATCGTCTACTTGGCCCTGCTGGGATCCGAGAACCGCGAGGCTGCCGGCCGCCTGCATCGCCTGCTGCCCCATGTGGATGCCATCTTGCAGAGCTGCCGGTCGCCCCTGGGAAGGAAGCGAGGGGGAGAAGAGGAGGAGGAGGAGGAGGAGGAGGAAGGCGCCTTAGCAGGACCGGAGGCGGCGGAGGAGGGGGGCCTGGGGCTGGTGGCTCAGGAGGAGCTGCTGCTGCTTTTCACCATGGCTTCCCTGCACCCGGCCTTCTCCTTCCACCAGAGGGTCACGTTCAGGGAGCACTTGGAGCGGCTGCGGGGAGCCCTCTGCCGGGGTGAAGACGAGGTGGGGGCCTTCCCTTGCCGTGGGTCGCGGGTAAGGGCATCCCTTCCACATTGGCACCACTCTGCAGCCCTTCTCTTGCCTAGGGGGCTTCCCAGCCCTCCAGGTCATGGTTGTCCCCAAGGGGCTTTTTTTCAAGAGGCAACTGGGCTTTCTGGTTTTTCTTTGAAGATCTGTCGCTTCTCATCCAAGAAGCTTCTTCAGCTCTCCTGAAGGCCATCCAAGAAGCTTCTTCAGCTCTCCTGAAGGCCATCCAAGAAGCTTCTTCAGCTCTCCTGAAGGCCATCCAAGAAGCTTCTTCAGCTCTCCTGAAGGCCATCCAAGAAGCTTCTTCAGCTCTCCTGAAGGCCATCCAAGAAGCTTCTTCAGCTCTCCTGAAGGCCATCCAAGAAGCTTCTTCAGCTCTCCTGAAGGCCATCCAAGAAGCTTCTTCAGCTCTCCTGAAGGCCATCCAAGAAGCTTCTTCAGCTCTCCTGAAGGCCATCCAAGAAGCTTCTTCAGCTCTCCTGAAGGCCATCCAAGAAGCTTCTTGGATGAGAAGCGAAACGTCTTCAAAGAAAAATCAGAAAGTCCAGTTGCCTCTTGAAAAAAAAAAGCACCTTTGGGACAGCCCTTCTCTTGTTTAATCCTTACTCCCGAATGAGAGCTCTTTCTCCGAAAGCATCTTTGCGCTGCTTCTACCTGCTGTAATTAAGGCACAAGCACACTTTTACTCTGATAACACAGCTTGGTTAAAAAGCAAGGCTATCTGAGGAATTGTAATAAGTCCTATGCAGAAGAAGCTTGTTTGGAGAAGGCCAGTTGAGTAGTATTGTCAACCGAAGGCTGTTTCTCATTCTTTTCTAAAGATTCGTGTGGTTTTGATTTTACCTGTTTGTAAAGTAATGCACAAGCAGGATTAGGTTGCAGTATTTAATAACATAATCCATTGGTAGGTCAAAGCTGGTTGGTGAGCTCTTTCCCCACGGCCTTAAATCTGGAGATGTCTCGGCACCTGTACTGAGGGGACAGAAAGTTAATAATGCCACCTTCAGCACTTCCTATCATAATAAACTTAGAGATGGGACCAGCCCAACTTCACTTGATTATTTGGGGTTGTGAGCATGTCCCTTCACCACCTGGTCCCTGGCTGCTAATTTTCAGTGCCATTTGCCTTTTGCATGACCTTGTCAGGCCTTTCTCCCTTAATGTATCAAACAGGTAAATCTTTTATAAACCATGCCAGACCTGATAATAGATCCCTGGGCTGCTAAAGATTGGAGTTATGAAAATAGAAATAGGGGAAGGGGCTGTAATTGTTGATTCTTTTGTCTTTTGGAAGTGCTTTTATATAATTTTATTAAAAGTATAATTAAAAAGGTAAAACTAATGCTACTTGTATTTTAAAAAAAGAAAGTGCAGAAAAAAATTAAAAAGAGGGCCAGTTGCATCACGTGCTAGCCATGCCCACACCCAGTTTAGTGAAGGGAGAAAATGTCCCGAATGCATCATGTGACACTGCCATGAGTTTTGACACCCCTGCTCTAGAACACCTTAATTTTGTGGAATGCAAGTAGGGAGTGTAAAACTTTTAAGATTGCAGTATACTTTTGAATTAATGAATTTTGATTCTCTGTATTTCTAAAGTGATGACATTTATATGTAACGCTGGTTTTTGTTTCCTTCAATTTAGAACTTTTCCCATAACTGCATGCCAACAAGTGAGAGCAGTTTACTTGAACAAAGGGCAGGAGTTCATGATAAACTTATGGTGGCCACTCACAGACCACAGCAAGAAGGTTTGTTGATATATTTATATCTTGACAAGCTTGACTTCTGGAAAAATCATTTATCATATTATTACAAACTAGCTGTGATAGGTATTTAGCTAATGTCTGATAAACTTGTAGTTTCCTCCAATCTTTGTACCTGATGAAATTGTGAGAACATTCAATAATAACTATTGATCATTAAGCATTCCATTAAGCCTTTTGGAGGCCAGAGGTAGAAGCATAATTTATGCACTTTGTATTTGTTTGTATTGTTGAATCTATGTTAACTATTTCAGGAACAACATATTTTTGGTAACAGAGTTCTATGCTATATCCAGTCTTATATGAGAAGTCTTTCATTTCACATGCTCAGATTTGTTTCAGACACTTGGACTGTTCAAAGTAATCACAGAATGGCTGTTAGTGAGAGGGCGGGAACCCTCAGTGCAGTGTCACAATTTCTTATAATCCATAATTAAGGATAATTATGGATTATAATTAAGGTATAATTAATGTATTATAAAACAAAGTGTAAAAGCAAACTGACATTCCATTGATTTCTTGCAATTCTATTAAAAAATTAAATTTCCGGTAATAATGACACGATGGCCAAATAAGTGACAAAAATCTATTAAATTTTAAACAGCACTGCGAATTACTGAATTCTGTCCTGTTTCTTTATTTTCAGCTGTACACATTCAGAAAATAATGCTGAAAGGAGTCCCTAGGAAAAGATCTGATAAACATTTGGAGTATACTTTCAAAGTAAGTTATCTATCTGAAGGTCATATCTCGGTAATTTAAAATTACACGAGATCTAAAAAATTGACTCACGCATGCATTATTCATAATGGTAAATCATAGTTTAGCACCATGATTAAAAAAGAACCTGTTAAAATGCTGGACTTTCATGCTCCTCACTTTTCTTTCCACATAGCCGGGAAAAGAAATAAAACAAATTTATCTATCCCAGAATAATGACATTGAATACGAATAATAGGAAAAATTGTGAACGAAACAAAGACATTTATCTGTTTTTTAGGTCCAAAAATTGGTTTGTTCTTGTAATATTAAAAGTTAAGTTTAACAATTAAGATTAAATGTGGGGAGATTTAGGGTCAGCAGATAATGAATGGAGGGTCATTTTGGTGTAATGATTCAAGCATCAAGCTAAAAATCAGGAGACCACAAGTTCTCACCTTAGGCTCAAAGTCAGATGGGTGATTTTGAACCAGTCGCTTTCTCTCAGCCCTAGGAAGGGAGCAATGGCAAACCACTAGTGAAAAACCACTTGCCCAGAAAACTGCATTGACTTGCTCGGACAGTGTTCAAGAATAGGACATGATGGAATGAAGTAAAAGAGAAATGGATAAGCTGAGGAATTTTTACATGTAGTGATGATCACTAGTTTAGATAAATTCTAAAGGGAAATTAAATAAACTCATGGGGATCTCAAATGTTGCTAACAACCACCCTGGAAGTATGGCCCAAGATTAACAATAACCTCTGAAATTAGCACAGCTGCTTGAGATCAGCAGCAAAGAGAGGCTATCCATAGCTGTGAACTTCTTTAATATATCAGACTGGTCACTTGGTGTTAGGACTGCTGGATTGGAACCAGTAGAGGGTTTTTAATTTTTCTTGTTTCTAAAATCTGTCTTGGTTACCTGGTGTTTGAGTATGAAATGCAGTCCTCAACTTACAAGCGTTTGCTTAATGACCATTTGAAGTTACAACAGCACTGAAAAATGTGACATCATTTTTAACATTTACGACTGTTGCCTCATCCCTGTGGTCGCGAGATCAAAACATGGATGCTTGCCAACTGGCATGTATTTATAACTATTGCAGTATTCTGGGCTGTGTGGATCACCTTTTGTGACCTTCTGACAAGCAAAGTCAGTGGGGAAGCCAGATCTACTTAACTGTGTTTACTAACATGATCAACTGCAGTGAGTCACTTAACAACTGTGGCAAGTTATATCATAAAATGGGCAAACTCACTTAATAACTGCTTTGCTTAGCAATGGGAATTTTGGGCTCAATTGTCATGTTGAGAACTATCTGTATCTTAGTTTTAAAGAAACAGAACTCTTAAGGTTTTTTTTTTCCTTTTTCATTCAGGTAATCTGGTCTGATCATTCTGTATCCTCTGTAACAAAAACACACCAGGAACTACAAGAATTTCTCTTAAAGGTAAATATTCAAAGGCTTATGTAATAAAGCTAGATGGCATGAGGTGTTACCTCAAATTACAGTAGGAGATTGTTTTTGATATGCAGAGTTGATCTACTAATCTGTCAAACATTATTCATATATTCAATTTCTAGATGAATATGTACAGGTATTTCTTATGAAATATTAACCATGTTATAATTGCTTAAGAAGCAATAAATTGTTTCTAGTGATACAAATATTCTAGTTGCATAAAACCCTTTTTTCAACTTGTGCAACTTGAACGAGTTATGCACATCACTCCATTAATTCATGAGGTTTCATGCGTGTGCTGATTTTGCTGATTTTTAAAAAAAAGAAATAATGCGTCAAGGAATGTTGGGGTAGTTGCAAAAAGTTATGACTTGAAAGAACACTATTAGAGACCAATTGAAACACAAAGCAACGGTACACTTCTGCTCATCCAATTTACTTTTGATGAATATGAGAATATAAATTGAGCAAGTACCATCATAGTTCAGCATTGTATTACTCACATTGCTGACCATATTCTTCTGGACCAAAAATGCCTATTTTCTGCCATTATTACAATTGGTGTTTGAAGCATCTTCCCCAAATATAGATATAATACTAAGTTTTCAAAATTAATAGTCTCTGTGTTCCATGAATTTGTTCATCACTTGTTTAAGCCATGCAACAGGGATCTCCCACATGTACTGTGGGAATTAACTACATAGATTAAATAAGTGCTTAATCTTCCATTCTGTTTTTACTATCATCCCTAAATTTGCTAGCTCATGTTTATCTATATTTCAAGATGGTTTATGAACAAGTTATTTAACTTCTCTTTACTTTTCACTTTTTAAAAAAGTTAACAATCTATAATATATTTGAGTTCTCTTGTCCCATGACTGCTAATTTAATTGAGCATTTTTAAAGAACAACTTTGTCCAAGATGTTATTTTTTAAAAAGAGATACATTATTAACAGTTCCATCCACATGCCTCTTAGTGCTCTTAAGTCTACAATATAAGGCTAGTGAGATAGGATTTACTTGATCAGAATTCATGTTGATTTACCTTAATTCTTGTTTTATAAGTTCGTATTTGTGTATGTTTTAATTAAGTTACCATATCTACTAATCACCCTGGAACAGATATTAAGTTTACTGGCCCTATAATTTTCCCAGATCCTCTTCGGTATCAATTGGCTACATTCCAATCCTTTTGCTGCTTGATCCCAGTTTGAGGACCAAGTAATTAATTTTTATTAGGAAGTCAGCACTTTTGAGTAATTCTTGGATGGATTCTATCAGGATCTGATGGTTTGTTATTTGTATTCTCTCAAAATGACTTAGAATTCAGGTAACTATATTACCTTAGTTTACTCCTTGCTTCTAAAAGTCAATATAAGCTTAGGCCTCTATCCAATATCTTCCATACTAAAGATGGATAGAAATAATTCATTCAGTTTCCCTGCAGGCTTCATACTGTCTTTGAGTGCGAAGTAGTTGTGTCATATAATGACACAACCGCTACTTTTATTGGTTTTCCATTTATATATTTTGAATACCCTATATATAATCAATCATCAAGAAAATCACACCTCTATCAATACCATCAGGACATGCTTCTATATACAAATGAACAAGCCCCACACACATAAGCACTGTTGATGTTATCTATTTGGGTAATGAAATGCCTGCAAGCTCAGGGGGCATCAAGGACTGCACATCAAATATATATTTCAAAATTCTTAGTGATTCCCTTAATATTTGTTGCATGGCGATCAGATTCTCTGTGTGTCATCTTAACACATCTTCTGACAAGACAGAATGCATGTTTTATTCCTTTTTGGTTTTTCATTGGGGCAGGCTTTTCATTTCTTCATATTAAGACTTCTTAACTGTTAAGTCTTCTAATTACAGTCTAACAACTTATCTGGACAATGCATGACATTCACACTATTTGCATCAGTCTAGTAAGTTATCAAGTGATTTACATACCTGTCACAAATTCATTTATCTATTTTTCAAATGACTGAATTATCTACAAGCAAAAGTTATTTGTTTTTCTAGAGAAGCTTCCCTGGTACAAGATACAGGTTTATCATCCAAAAATTGGATTCCTCCTGTAAAATCTCTCCTATCCTCACAATTGCATCCTTCTCCTCAAGGCTCTTGTTAGAAGAGTAATTTAGTAGAAAGGAGGATGTCACCTTGAAAGTGAATCAAAGGTGTTGACTTGAAGGTGTTGTTTACAATCTCTGTGGCGTTTGTAAACATTTCCAGTAAGAAAAGTTGTGAACAGGAATGGGCTTGTTTTATGAGAGTGAAGAGCGCATTGCATGATGGATAAAGCCATGATTTTGCCCCAAAGGCAGATAATAAATTTGCCATGTGTCTTAGCACATGAGTGCACAGTCTCTCTCTCTCTCTCTCTCTCTCTCTCTCTCTCTCTCTCTCTCTCTCTCTCTCTCTCCCTCCCTCCCTCCCTCCCTCCCTCCCTCCCTCCCTCTCTCCCTCTCTCTCCCCCCCCACCCCTTTATAACATATTTTAAAGCGTTTGCTTCTTAACATAATTTATCTTGTTATTTGGATATCTGGAGATCGAATGTCAATATGCTTTGCCTTGCAAAACTCCACCTTTGTCCTTTTTGTTCCTTACTCTCATCATAACTTATAATTGTATCTCCTATTTCTAAAGGTTGCTGCCTGGGTTTCATCTTTCACTAAATAAAGATTCCATATCCTATTGTAGAGAATAAAGTTCAGTTGGCTATTCTACTGGATACTATGCGTGTGGTGATGGTCTTTTCACCTTTGACATGCTGTATTACTAGATATACTGACCCATTTAAATAAAAATGAGTTAAAAATAATTCAAAGCGTTGATCTGTGAATTTATGGAATGAAGAAAGCAGTTCTAAAGTTAAATGTTATAATCTATCCATTTACTTATGATAAATGCTACTTTTTCTACAATAATTAAAAATGTGCCTTTCATCAGCTTCCAAAGGATCTTTCTTCTGAATCATTTGACAAGACTATTTTAGCGGCATTAAATCAGGGGTTACAGAAACAAGAAGAAAGGAGGCATTCAGACTTTGAGCCTATGATAAGGTAAAACTTTTGAGCAACGAATATAGTTATTTTTACTGTAAATGTATCTTGAATTAATCACTTTATTATGTATGTTCAGTTATAGATCTGAGAAATCAGTGTTTTATATAGTCATGTTTAGTTCATTTACCTCAGAATAAAGCAATGTACATTTTTCTCAATTCTGTCAGGTCCAACCAATGTGTCTTAATTATGAGGGCTTGCTGTATAGTTAACATTCAGTGGGTATCGAAGTATCTATTCCTGATCCAGCTGAATGGTGCTAATCGTGTTGAACATACAAATGTTTAAATGTTGACCATATTTTGTACCTTTAAGCTATAATCCTTCTCCCTTCTCTGCAACTATAGGCCCTAAGCATCTTATAAAGGTTTCTACACAAAATCTGCAAAATTCCCAGTCGTGCGAGGCTTTGTCTTTAAAATAATATGCTTCTATACAGGATCATTTCTGTCCCTGTGTATGTAGAATGAGACTAATATAAGTGTGTTGGATGCAACACTTGAATTATAGATATGTAGGCATGTGTATTATGAAAACAGCATGGGTCTAAGTGGCTTAAGTCTTTTAACATCTAGATAGCTGCTATGACTTTTGGATCATACTGTATGAGATTTTGTTCGCATGGTTTCTGTAACATTTTATTATATAGATGCACTTAAAAGTTTGTGAACCCTTTTGTTTTTATGTATTTCTGTAAAAAATATGATCTAAAACATATGTTTTCCACACAAGTCCTAAAACTACATAAAGAGAATCGGTGCCAAAAGCATTATACTTGTACATTTATTTATTGAGGAAAATAGTCCAAAAGACATACGTATTTGTTTATGGCAAAAGTATTTGCCATTAAAATCTGATCTTCATGCTACAGGCCTATCGATCTGTCGTGGCTTGAATAAAACAGAGCTGTGAAGACCTCTCAGAAACAGTTAATGCTTACTAGGCTGGAAAAGACTACAGAACTATTTCGAAAGAATTTGGACTCCCATCTGTTCACTGCATGCAGATTATGTCTAAATGGAAGCAATTCAACAACATTGTTACTCTCTCCAGCAGTAACCAAGATCAAACCAAGAGTAAGGGAGGTTTCAGAGAACCCCAGGGCAGGGTTTAAGGAACTAAGGATCTCTCTTGCACCGATAAATGTCAGCGTTCATGGGAATACCATTAGGAGAATGCTGGACAACAATTATTTGCATGGCAGGGTTGGATAAATAAAGCCAGTATTCTCCAAAAAGAACATTGCTGCCCAGTTACAGTTGATGAAAAAACATGTGGAGAAGCCAGAAGATTATTGGAAGGATGACTTGTGGATAATGATACTAAAATAGAACTTGTTGGCTTGAATGAAAAGTTTGATAAAAGGCAAATTCTGTCTTCCAGCATGAGAAACGTAGCTATGAAACACAGTAGCAGTATCCTAAGGTGGGCCTGCTTGGCTGCCTTTGGATCAGGACAGCTTGCCATCATTGATAAACTTTGGCTTCTGATTGTACCAGCAACTTCTATGGGATGATGTCAGAGTATCTGTCTGTGGATTGAAGCTCAAAATTTTTTTAAAAAAAGCTGATCATGCAGCAAGATTAGAGCCCCTAATACACAATTTATACAAAAGTTGGTTAAAGCAGAAGAAAGATGATCCAAACATATTTGTGCATGGTATTTGAACCTTTATTTTCAGAAAATGATATTCCCCCTTCCTCTTGGTCAGCAATAGCTACAACATTTCCAATAACAGTTGATTAGTCCTGCACATCGGCTTGAAATAATTTTAACCGATTCCTCCTGGCAAAACAGCTGCAACTTGGGGCTGCTGGTGGGCTCCTTGCCCATTCTGCCCACTTCAAAACTATCCACAACATTTCTATAATATAGATTAAGGTCAAGACTTAACTTGGCTATTTCCAAACATTAATTTTCTCAATAAATAAATAAATGAACAAATATATTTTGACTTGTTTATTGAATTTGTTTGAGTTCTAGGACTTATGTGGAGAACAGATAATGTTTTAGGTCGCATTTATGTAGAAATAATGAAAATTCAAAAAGATTCAAAAACTTTTAAACATCCATGACTTTGCCCATAATAAAATCTCCTCTCTTTTATTTCCTTCCTGTTTATGTATCTGTTTATTTGCAATGGAGATGTTTGATACACAGTGGCATTTCTCTGTGTTAAATATTAGTGTTAAATATATTTGTTTTTTCTGACATGTTTTAGGCAACTATTTGCAAATACTTCCCCAGCTTTTCTCCAGAATCAGAGAGTAAACAACTTCTTTCAGACTCTGTCTTCAGAAGATTTACATTCTCATAGTAAGAAACTCTGATTTTTGTATTCTGTTATGAATTTGTACACAAGTTTCCTATTTTGAAGCATATTTGATCTTTATGCCAGTTAAAATTATAGGGTTTGAATGTTATCTCAAGTTGTTCATCAGTTCATTTTTATTATGTGTTCTTGGTGTATTATTTTCAGGGTAGTTGTTAATGGGTGGCCTCTTTCAATTGTATATATTGTAACTTGGCTTGTGCAACCAATCTTTTTCACCTTCTGCAACCCTCTTGACTCAAAGCATCCTACTAACATCACATTTCTGTTGAGTGCAACATTTAGATTATGGCACATGTATGCATAGGAAGCAAAGACAAATATTGGGTTATAGCAGAGAAGGAAATTGTGTTACCTGAAATGACACAGAGAACTTCAGTGAAGAGGAATGAAAGAGAATGATTGAACAAGCTACCTCCTATTTGGACAGCCATAAAATACAACCTTATTTAATTATATTCATGCATTGTTGCATTCATGCACTCATTCATTTACCGCCCATCTTGTCTCAAGGCGATTTTGAGTGGCTTATAACGTTAAAAGCCAATAAAACCATGAACAAGTAATATTTCTAGTAACAGTAAAATTACAATTTAAAAAATGGAAAGGAAGTGAGCATGATGCTCAGAGGGGAGGTGAACTCTTCTCTTAATCAACATGATACACCCCTATTGGGGCCCTAAGCCAACTGGCAGAGCCAGGTCTTCAAGCCTTACAGTAGGTCAGAAGGATGGGAGCGGATCTTTCTTCAGGGAGAAAGATGTTCCAAAGGACAGGCACCATGAAAGTCTTTTCTCCTGGGCCGCAGGAGACCAATGGGGCTTCCAGTATGCCCTTCTGCTGGAATGGGTGGGGTGAACCAGTCCTATTGGGGTAAGAAAAAACCCTCCCTTTTTATGACCCTGTAATCCCTTAATTTGGGGTAGAGTCAGGGCGGCTGGATGGAGCTGAGCATTTACTGGCTGGATGCTCTTCCTGATGCCACGCAGAGTTCAGAGTTCGCAGCAGATATTTTTTTCCTTGCACCCCAGCAGAGAAACATCTGCGGCTACCTAGGATTGAACCCTCAATCCTCAACAGAAGGAAAGTGACTCATGATCTGTCCTCGCTCTTATGACCATTGTGGTGTCCCTGTGGTCACATGGTTGCAGCCTAGGCACTTGGCAATTAGCTTAGTTGCAACAATTCATGTGACCTTTACAGCTGACCTTCAACAAGAAACCTGAATAGGAGAGGTCACAAATCATGCCCATGTGATGATTTGCTTTCACAACCACAGCAAAAACCTCATACAGGGGTCCAGTTGTGCAATGCCTCACTTAATGACCACCCCAGTTAAAGACAAATTTTCCAGGCCCAATTGTGATCATAAGTCGAGGATTACCTATATATAAAAATACCTCGACTTCTTAATGGATGCTAATTTATTAGGAAAGCTACATTCTGTGGTAGCACATGATTGATGTACTGCCAATTACCGTATTTATCGGCGTATAACACGCACCGGCGTATAACACGCACCCCCCATTTTAACACAAAAATTTGAGTAAAAATTTTTTTCATTAAAAATAAATGACTTGGAAGCTCGGAACTTAATGTTGGATTAAAATTTATAACATTAGAACATGAATTATAACATTAACTCCTCTTAAAAGGCAAACTTTCTTCTCTTCCTTCCTTTCTCCTTCCATCCTCTCTTCTTTCCTCACTCACTCCCTTCCTCCTTTTCTCTTCCTTCCTCCTTCCATTCTTTCAACTTCCTTTCTTTTACCTATCTATCTTTTCTGTCTTTCTGCTCTTTCCATTTCTCTCTTCCTCTTCGCTTCTGTTCCTTCCTCCTTCCATCCTTTCACCTTCCCTCCTTCCTATTTCTTCCTTCCTTCTGCCTATCTACCTTCACCTTTGTCTTTCTGCTCTTTCCCTGTCTTCCTCTTTCCTCCCTCCCTTCTTTCCTTTCTAGTTCCATCTTTTCTTCTTTCCTCTCTCCCTCCCTTTTTCTTTCTTCCTTCCTTCCTCCTTCCTCTTGCCTATCAACTTCATCCTCCTCGTCTTTCTGCTCTTTCCCTCTCTTCCCCTTTTCTTCCCACTTCCTTCCCTCTTTTCTCCCTCCCTTCTTCTTTTTCTTCCTTTCTTCTTCCATCTTCCTCCTTCTTTCCATCTTTTCTCCTTCCATCTTCTCCCCCCTCCCTTCTTTTCCTTCCCCCTCCCTCCTTCCTTCCTCTCCTTCCCACTCTCTCCTTGGGAGGGGTTGGGGTTGGGGGTGGCAGCAGAGACCAAATAAAGTCAGAAAATCTTATTAAAACTTTCCTATTTGTTGGATTGCCTTGCTGCGAACTTATAAACCAAATCAGGGAAACATTTTGCAACCGAGCCTGCTGCAAGGAGAGGCAGTCCTGCCCCAGTTTTGCAAGGAATGAGAAACGGTGCTTTAAACCGAAGCAACTGCAAGGAACCGCAGACAGGGAAAGAAAGAAAGAAAGATCCTTGTAGCACAAAACCCACCTTTGCATGGTTGTGAGAACATAAACAAACAAAAAAAAAAAGCACAGCGTCCCTTTGCAAGCCCCGGGCTTTTTGGAGATTTTTCCTTTCGTGCTTAAATAAAAAGAACGAGACTTCTTTAAAACGCCACAGCTCTTTCAGCCTAACAAAAATGCAATCTCTTCCTTCGTCCTTCTCCGTCACTAACAGCTGGGGGCTCAGAAATCGGAGTGAAAAGTCAGTCCTCCATCTCTTCCCTCTTCCCGGATTCACTCCGAAGTTTTAAATCTTCCTTCTGTGCATAAACACTCCCTCCCTCTCCCCCTCCCTCTCCCTGTATCTGTTTGTCTCTCACTCTCTGTGTGGCTCTTTACCTCTATCTCCCCCCCTCCCTCTCTCTGTCTCTCTTGTCATTCTCTGTGTGTGTCTGTCTCTCTCTCTGTCTCTCCTCCCTCCTTGTGTGTGTGTGTATGTGTGTGGGGGATCCCTGCCACCGCGGATGGGCTCCGGACTAGTGGAGCCTCCTCTTCCTCCTTTTTAACCAGGCGATCTTTGGCTGCTACACAATCCCAAGGTTTGCAGCGCTTCAGAGAAAGAAGGCATGCGAGAAACCCCCCCCCCCCCCCATCCCCGCTGCCTGAACATTTGAATGAAGGAGGCTGCAGGCTCCTTTGTCCTTGGCTATGCAATTTTCTTTCGTTCTCTGCTGCCCGAACGAGTGACTAAGGCAGAGGGAGAATGAAAGGAGATTGCGTCCCTTCTGTCTCCCAGTTGCTCAGAAAAGCAACTGTGGGAAGGTCAAAGTATCCATGGAGAGCGAGGCTTTCGCCTTCCCGGGCTTCTGCCGCCCGGCAGAAGCCCCGGGACCCAGTCAAATTCGCTGCGCAAGGTGAAACGGCCGGCAGCAGCCTCGCTCTCCTGCTGCGGCTTCTGTTTCAGTAGGGAAGAAAACTTCCTTTCATGGGCGCCGGTGAATCAGCTGGAGCAGGCAGTTTGGGACCCGGCGTCACGCAGTATCGGCGTATAACACGCAGGCAGGGTTTAAGCTTGCAATTTTAGTTTTAAAACTGCGTGTTATACGCCGATAAATACGGTACCTCCACTCGACCAATTAGATCCCATAGATTAGGCCTCCTCCGAGTTCCATCAGCCGGTCAATGTCGACTGGCAACCACGCGGAGGAGAGCCTTCTCGGTGGCTGCTCCGACCTTCTGGAACGAACTCCCCATGGAGATTCGTACCCTCACCACCCTCCAGACCTTCCGCATAGCCCTTAAAACCTGGCTGTCCCGACAGGCCTGGGGCTAAAGACCTTAACCCCACCCGAATTGTATGAATGTTGTGCTTTTAACAATGTATTGTCTTATGTGTTTAACTTGTGGTTTGTCCTCCCTCCCTTTGAACTGTGAGCCACCCTGAGTCCCCCCAGGGAAAAGGGCGGCATACAAATAAAATACCTATACCTATACCTATTGATATCTGATTTTGAAATGATAAGCAGGGTCAGCCCTTTAAATACTTGAGTGGAATACCAGGAAGAAATAGCACTGCTGTAGGCTTGCCCAGAAAGTTGAAAAAGATTCAGAAGAAGATAACACCCAACCACTTCTGTAGACAAGAAAGCTAGATGGACATGCCCATGATGTTGACAGATGTTTGATAAATTGCTTATTAATTACAAATACATTAAAATACACATTTTTTCATTGTAGCCTTCTAGTATATATATTTCATTTGCCGTGCCTATAGGTGCTGTTTAGAAGTATTATAAATACTGTCATCTTGTGAGCATTGCATTGAGCATTGCTAATAGTAACATTGATTTCTGCTGGTGGCAGCTGTTAGGATTCACTTGTTCTAACTTCAAATGTTCAGGTTTTTGTACATCTAGTTTATTGTTCTACTTAAGCTTTTAAAATAATTATATTTTATTGTTTAATGGCTGTTACTCTTCAGATAACCACCAGTCTTCCCTGAAGACATCTAAAATGCCAGAACATTTCAAGGAGGATAGCTCAGAAGCCTCAAGCCAGGAAGAAGGTTTGTTCCAAGATTAAATGAATGGAAAGTTCTTTCTAAGTTGTATTTTGAGGTTTTTCAGTAAAGTATCTTTGTTTTGAAGAGGTTTAACAATTGATACTAGTATAAGATAATTTCAGATTTTCTTTTCTTTTTCATCTTTTTTCACCTCCTGATTTCTATTGCTTGCCACTATTTTTTCTTTTATTTTCATAGAGTTGTTTACACCATGTGATAAATATATATGTATGTTTTAAGCAGAAGATGCTCAAGTCTAAAAATGTTTTGAAAGTAAAAACCAAAACATTACATAGTTCAGTTTTTGAACTGAATGTTGGTTATACTGTACCATCTGACTTGTATAGGTCTAGTACTTCATTTTAATCATATTGCAATGTTATGAGCAAGAAAGTTACATTTACCAGAATTAATATAGGTATTTGTAAAAGATAACTAATTAGCAATTGAGTTGATTACTAAGTTACTAGATGCTTTATTTTATAGCACTTCAGGTATTACAGTCATGATAGTATAATAAAAACATACTTTTGTAATATTTTATTTGAAGGAATTTGTATGATATTGTATAATAAAGCCATTATAATGTAATATTTAACTAATAGCACAATACTTTATTTTTTTTATCTAGATATGATGCAGCACCCAGTTATTCATAAGAAACATAATGGGAAATGTCCTATTGCTAAGTAGGTGTTAAATGTTTCTTTTCATTTAAAATAGTCTTTGGTATTTGATTCATTGGATGAATTTAAAGCTACTTTCATAACTTGCTAAACCTGGATAAGTTTGGGAGTTGTTAAAATAGGAGCTGATATTGCACAAATAATCTGATGGTTGAGTGAGTTTGGGCCAGTCATTCTCTCTCAATCCAACCCATCCCACAGGTTTGTTATTGTGGGGAAAATAGGAAGCTATTATGTACATTTACTGTCTTGAATTATTTATAAAAATGAAGGTGGGATATAAATAAATAAATACATTGAAATTTTCTTGACGGTAGAGAGATTAAACAGTTAGGCATAATTGGAGAATCCTGTTTTGAAATTTAATTCATAATGTAGACTTGACAGTTGCCAAATTATTCTGTTAAATAAAATACTATTGCTCTGGAACTACGTGGGGCAATAAAAGGCAATAAAACGTGCACTATAATACTACTGCATAAGGAACCAAACTTTTCATGTTTCAGGCAAACAGAAAAACTCTACATCCAATTGTATAATTTATACTGTACTATTCTCTGATAAAAAGTTGGCTAACAAAATTCCAAAGTTAAAAATGTACATTAGAATCAAGAGTGCATCAAGGTCTAGTTTATCTCTTGAAAGCAGTTTTGAAATCTCACTTACAAAAAAAAAATTGTACTGCTCTTTAGAGACTCTGCATCTCTGGTAACATAGACAATGGCTACAGTTGTATTTCTTCAAACGGGCATCTGCATGCATACAATATTTCTCTTCCCCTGATACAGGCAATTTCTTTTGAAAGGTGTTTCCTATGCTGACATTTCAGCCCTGCCCGTGTTGGTTAGTGAAGCAACTATTGTGAATGAGTGAGATAAGGGTAGGGCTACTATAAGAAAGGTCAGTTGAGGATCATTCTGAAATAGTAATCTGCACAAGTCCAGATTTGTGTATGTACAGTTAGTCACCCAAAGGTGAGGTCAAAGATAAGCAAAGAGGGAAAATATGCTTTATATCTACAATTCTCTAAACTGTTTGGCTCAATTACCCTCTTTCTTAGTCTTAAATAATGCTCCCATTAAAAAAATGGAAAAACAAAATAAAACACAAATTTATTGGCAGCCGTAACCCTAAACTGGATGCTTCACCCCAGGATATGCCCAATTTATCCCTAATAAGAGCCACTGGTTTTGATGGTTGAGAAGTTTAATTATAGTTTCTTATTATTTGTTTTATAACAGCACTATTAATACCAGATGTCCTTCACTGGATGGTTTTGACATAGCACACGGTGAATATAATGGTGTAGCAGACTGGAGGAGAAAAGGCTGGGCTCTGCAGCAGCATCCAGAGCATTGCACAATACTTGATCAGGTATTCTAGTTTTCTTCACCCTAGAAAGTCTATGCAAGAAAATGGCGGCAAAACTTCATATAAAAAGGCATATTTCTGAGACATTGAATTGATTGGTTTCATTTTAAATATTAGCTTTTTCCGATAGAAATTTGTCATCTCCTCTTTAAGGTGGGAAGATAATGCAGATAACCTCCCACACTATTTAAGTTGGGTAGGAGACGTGTTTAAGTTATTTAATAAGAATTAAAGTAGAGGCATTTCAATCCGTTTTCTCTTTTCTTTTTTGCTAGAAAATAGCAAGTTCACACATCTAAATATGTAGATCTTTTTCTGTTTTTGTTTTTTTTAAACTTGGGCAGTGCTATTTCTGACACGGGGTGACCTCTCCCCCAGCATAGCTAATTATCATATGTGGTTTGTGGATTGGATGGTGCCTGTTTCTCTATGAAATTAGATTGCTATGGCTATCCTCCAGTATTCTAAGAAGCCAAATGATTCTTACAATCTGTCATTTCACTAGTAATTATTTGAAGCTATAAAACCTTTTTGTGGCTTTCTTTTGCATAGATCTGCAATTTAACCAATAGCTTTACTATATATAGAGATTGAATTCATGAATATCCAAAGAGGTTGAATTGTAAACAATTGTACGCTGAAAATGTATGTCCAATTAATATAAATAAATGTCTTGGTAGACGTGGGCACTATTAAGCATATGGCCTGGTGATAATTCACCTAGAAGCATATGTTGGAAATTGCTGTTTTCATGAAAGCACTGATTACTGTTAAAGTTTTTGTAACTTTACTCTCAGATAGTTCTATATGGTTCATCTTTCTGATGTGATTAAATTTATAATTTCAAAATTGTAAGCAGGTTAAACATGTTAAATAAAACATAATCACTCTTCCGTTCTTCTTGCACACATACACTCTATGGCTGAAGTGCTTATTTCATATGGTATATGAGAGATATACAAACATGTTACAAATCTCAGCCTGAAAAATGACACCCAACTTTTGTTACTCAAAAATAGAAGGGTGACTTTCAAAGATTGAAAAAGGAGAGATGATATTATGTGTCTTAGACACATAAATATGTTTTGTGTAATTGTTTCAGGTTGTATCTAAATCCACTAGCACTGATACCAGAGGATGAAATCTTTTTCATAAGTTCTTGGAAAGCTTATAGCTGCCTCTGAAGTAATTGCCAATTGGCAACTGTTACATATTAAGGCAACAAATGCAACTAATTTCATTACATTTTTAAGTGAAATTGTACATAGATAGAAAACTTCTGATCTGTTTTTTATTTCATCTAGCATGTGGGAGAGAAAAAGAATTTGCCTGTATTAAACAAAAAAAAAGGAAAACAGCAATCAGAAAAGTAGGTGTTTATTTCATTTTTAAAAGAAACTGAGTATTGTGTAAATGTTTTCCCCAAATATGCCTAGTATCCCTAGAATCAATTATATTACTATCGGTTACTAAAAAGTGAATGTTTATAATTCAGACGTGTGGTTGATCTTGATTATTAGCAATATTAGACAGATGAATGCATATTAAGAATAGCATGTGCAAAATTGATAAATGTAATTTAAGATTAAAGTTGTAAGTAATAGGATATAGTAGACTTCTGAATAAAGACAAGGTGTTTGCTACTGTTAATTAGTTAATAGAAGTTTGAAGAGTTAGTATTTTTTTAATTTTTAATATTCCCTGTGGAAAAAGTGATTTCCCATTTCAGAAATAACTAAATGACCTTATGTTATTTTTCATAATTCTGAACAACTTAGATTGTGCAGTTTGATTGATTTGCTATTGGATTAGAATTGCCTAAAGAATTTCATTGAGTTTGTTTGCGGCTTTGAAAGATTGTCTGTTGTAGAAAGATTGTCTATTGTAGAATTAACCATCACTGAACTCTTTGAAAACTCTTATTATTACCATTGATTCATATTTTGGAGCTTCTGGGCAGGTTTTCCATTGTTAAAAAAGTATTGGAGAGGCATGTTCTAATCACAACCTGGATATCATGCCATTTTAGACCTTCAAAAGTTGATGATAGTAGATGTTTAGAATTCATGGTTCCATGAAGAGAATTTTATACTTATTCTTTTGATTAATGTTTTTATCCCTGCACAGAGATAAAATAAAGAGGACTGATTCCAGACTAACCATGAGAGCCAACTATGTAAGAGTTGCAGATGCTCATCACCTGCATCCAGGAACAGTAAAAGGTACAAAACACCCTTCAAATACATTAGAGATTATTTTAATATTCTTCTTTGATTTATATAGTGGGCAATACACTTAGCAAATATGCAGCATAATACTATTGCTTGTGGAGATAGCAAGACATATAGAGATGCTGTTAGTCAAAGTTTAGCTTAATTCATGTAGATTCTCTTACATTATGGGTCACTTTTGTTCAGTTCTCCATAGGGATTCTCCATGTCCATGCAGTCTACTTGGCATATCAGGGAACTGCTCTCTACAATCCTTTATTAAAGCAGGAATGTTATTTCTTTTATTTTCTTCGGTTTTTTTTTTTTGTCTTTTTCTATTCTGCCTGTATTATTTTTATAAATAATTCAAGGGGGCAAGCATAATGCTCCTCCCTCCTCTTATTTTCCCCACGACAATAACTTTGAGAAGTGATTGAGCTGAGAGCGTATGACTAGCTCAAGTCACCCATCATATCTCGATCCATGGGCTTGATTTGAAAAGCAAGCCAAGTGCCCATTTTCTTTATGACTCCTACGACAGTGGTGCCTTGGAGGACTTAGAAGAGAACATTTCCTATTGAATTCTTGAACTCTAGCTTATTCACTGGAGGACTCTTCCTTTCCTTCTATTTTTCTAAGACCGCAATCCTGTCTTTTTTTTAATCAGTGATTTCAATGGTTGTGTACCCATGCCATAATAGGAACAGAAGTGGCTCAAAAAATTCCATTAGCAGTGTTTCTCAACCTTGGCGACTTTAAGTCCTGTGGGCTTCAACTCCCAGAATTCCCCAGCCAGCTATGCTGGCTGGGGGATTCTGGGAGTTGAAGTCCATAGGACTTAAAGTCACCAAGGTTGAGAAACACTGCCATTAGTGTCACGATGGTAGTAAGTAAAGTGCTAATTTTGTATGGTCATAACCTTTGCTTCAGTGAATATGACCAAGAGAAAGTAAACACTGAGATACATACTGTGTGAGCCTTTGTTCTGGAATAGGGCTTTGATAACATCTAGCATTATCATTACCATCAAGAAACTCAATTTACTATCCAGATAACTCCAGTTTTCTAGCCAAACCACCTCTTTTCAAAAGAATAAATAGAGATTCAAATTATTATTCTAACTTCATAAACATTAGCACCTGAAATAGTAAACTGTATCAAGCCTTTACAAGAAACTTGAAAACCAAAAATATACTTTATTTTTCACTGCTATATACTGTAATTCTCTCAGTCAGTTCCTTTTCTTGTGAAATAAGAAAGTTGACTGGGTGTTTTTTTAACAGGATTTCTTTCTTGCTCATTAGTCTCAAAACTTCTCGTCAAGATTGTATTCTCAATCCTTGAGTCAAAGTATCTTAAATATGGCTACCATAGGTATGCCTATAATGGTTGTTTCATTGCCTGTTAGAACATAAATGCATCTGGGGGGGGGGGGGACTGTCAGACCATGCTTCCCACAGTATACATTTGATGGAGTTTCAAGAAATAATGTAGCATTTTGCAGAATTGTCATTGGAGATATTTTGAGTCCTTCGGGATTGGGCGGCATATAAATTTATTAAACTTTGAACTTTGGCTAGCCAATAGAGGCAAGACTGCATATAGTCCATGAAAAGGTTTGCTTACCTATAGTATATGTTTCCTCATAGTCATTTGCAATCATGCAACTTGTCATTCTTTTCTGCTGCAACAATTTTGTGTACTTGAAGAAAAGCTGTGCATCATAATTGGAAAGAAATTGTATATGAAGTTGTTATCCTTTTTAAAAAATAAAGTCACATGCAGACTTTCCTTTTAAGCGGAGCAAAAAGTGTCTGCTCCTGGATTAGAATGTGCAATAATATCTTTGGATACATACAAATCATAAGTTAAAAAGCAGGAATATGAACTCTTACCAGGATCAGAATACATTATGGGGTTCAGAATTTATTTTCAGGACCTAATTAAAGACTGCATAACATCAGCATTGATTTTTTTCCCCTTGAATAAAAGGCATCTATGTTACTTAAGATTGCTTTTCAATTATGGGAATTACAAAAGCCTTTTTGTATGTTGAATTTTGGTTGTCTGGGGTGAGAAAACTAAAAAAAAATCTACTCGACACATATAGGTTTTTTTTAGTAAAAAAAAAAAAGATTTTAGAATCTTGCCCATGTATTATATATATATTGTGACAATTTTGTGCAGTTCAACGGTTTTTACCTTCTGATATTAGATTGTATTTTTTGTTTGTTGGCTGCAATATACAGAGAGTTGGTGCTTGGGTAGCAAGTAAAAATGCAGAAAACCCCAAGTTAATTTGCATATTACTTAGTGGTGTTTAGCAGTAATTTTGCTGTTATGACATCTTTTCTAGATTCAAATTTAGACATTACAATTGGAAATGACACATGTGGAGAAACCTCTTCAGAGAGTTACAGTTCTCCTTCTAGTCCACGGCATGATGGAAGGGAAAGTTTTGAAAGTGAAGAAGAAAAAGACAGAGGTTGTATTTTTGTATTTAAAATAAGAACATATAGAATCACTTTAGTATGCTGCTTCTTTAATTTGGTTTTGTGTCCCCAAGTAACAGCCATCAGGAATAGACTTTAACAATTTCATTGATGAAAGTTTACAGCATACAGTTATATACAGTAAGTTATAGATGAGAATGCAAGAATCTGTATTCTATACATAGGATGAGAATTACATGTGAATCATCCTTCCCTCTCCCTTGTCATTGTAAAACAATAGCTTTGATAAAACAAGACATATTTAGAGAAGTTCTTATACATTGTAACAAATCTTGCAAAATGCCCAAATTTAATCTTGACTTTTATCTGTGGAACCATGTTCATGGTGTCATCAAAACCTTTTGATCACAGAGCATGCGGTTGCTGTTCTGTATAGCTGCATCTTTTACATCTGCTTCTTAAATCAATCTATTTCTTCCCTTGATGTTGTTGAAAAAAGAAAGGGGGGAAGGTAAACTTAAATTTATGCTATAATTGTAATCTTTATGAAAAGTAGGCTTTTAGATTTGTTAAACATCTGCTTTATTTTTCCAAAAGTATGTAATCATTTGTAATGATTATTTTTCCAAAATATATATATTAAAAAAACCATAACTAATTTTTAGCTTTCCCATTGGGAAGTTAATAAATTACAGGTGGATATGGCTACTAATCAAGATAACTATTCCTTACAGTAACAGCATCAGAATGGCTTTCAGCACCAGCTATGGGATGTGAGTGGAAATGAGGATGATGTAATCAAATCCTGCTTATAGTCTACTGCATGGGTGTCAAACTCGTGGCGTCATATTGCCATCGCGTGGCATTTCATGACGTTTTTTTTCCCTTTGCGGTGCTAGGGTGGGCGTGGCCTGCACATGACGCTTTTGGCCTGTGGACCGCCAGTTTGACACCCCTGGTCTACTGAGAAGCATGAGCTTTGCTGTAATGAGAACAGACAGGCTTTTAGTGTGACACAGCCTAACCATTTTAAACAATTGTTACAGATGAAATATGTCTATTCATGGTTTTCAGGTTTAGAAAGCCATGCTTATTGCACAAAAGCTGGTTTTGTGCATGAATTAAGCCATATTTCTTGTAATTAATTGTTTTAGCAACTAAATTGGTGGGATTAAATTGGTCGTATTAAACTAAAAGCTTAGGGATATTGAAAATGTTTCAGAACCGAAGTGCTCCATTTTAAGTTTAAGGAAAATAATTGGGAAAAGAGCAGTTTCAAGCTTGAAATGTTTTTAAGCAAATTGAAACAGCTCACTATGAATGCAAACCAGTTGATTCAAAGAATTGTTTTGAACTCAGAATGGAAGCATTTTGAATTCAAAAATATCTAAACCTGAAACATTTTGCATCTGATTATTATTAAACTACCTCATGTTAAACTATTCTCATTTCCCAAAGCGAAGTCACGTAAGATGAATAGCCTATTTAGAATGCAGTTAGTAAACTTTTCTCAGCATTGAAAATGTATCTTTTCCATATATCTGTTAAAGATATTGTTTCAAATACACAATTTTCATATAATTGTTCTCTACAATTGATTAACATATTGTTTCCTTAAAAAAATAACAGTAATTTGAAATACCAGGTTAATTGGTCAGTTGTAAATGACACCTATTGGATCAATGCAGGCTTTTACAACTCTGTATTTATTATTATTATTAACTTCAATGTTTCATTTTAATTACTATAAAAATTGCACTTTCAAAAATAATGTTTTTGCCTAGGGAACATTGTTTTTCTAGAAATCTGAATAGCTTTTTAATGCCTTTTACACAGACACAGACAGCAATTCTGAAGATTCTGGGAACCAAACTGTGCTGCGGTTTACTGAATATGGTGCTACGGACTTCAATAAGGCACTGACACAAATGTCAGTGACATCAAACAATAAAAACACTGTGGAGGATCCTTTGAGTTCACAGTTTCAACACATTTCATTTATGCCTGCCCTGCACTGTGTCGTGCTCAATAGTGCACAGAAGCCTGAAACTGTAGTGCCACCACCTATATCCGCTGATGGGAAAACTTTGGGAATGGTAGTTGCTAATTCCGCTCCGGTTGGAATGGGATCTTCGGTTGAATCTGAGAAACACATCGAACTTATGTCTTCCCCTTTGCCGGCCACATTTTTCCCATCTACGGTCCAGCCTGGTAGCCCTGCATTGCAGTTAGGGATGCACAGAATGAAAATATCTTCCCCGCAGGCATCTGAAAATTGTGGAGTTAATGGACCCCAGCAACAAACTGGAAGCTTAAATATTGGATCACCAAACACTGCCTTTATTCCAGTCCACAGTCCAGGTAATTTTACAGGAACTCCCCTTCCAACAGCAGATCCAGTCCCAAAATCTGTATCACACGTGATGGGCTTAAATCAAATGGTGCCTCATGTTGACGGAAACACGGGAGTCATCCCTCAGCCTCCGAATCTGAAAGTAGTGGTTCCTGCAACCGGGCTCTCCACAGCACTTCCACCAGCTCCTTTTACCGTACCGGTAACTCTTCACGCTACCAACGTTTTGCCTAATCAAAGTACGACAGTGCTGAATACTGTGGCATCCACACCACCAGCTCCAACCACAGGCCTTTGTGTTAGTCAAGTGCAGCCCACTATCCCTCCTGCAATACCGACCCACACTCCTGGTCCGGCGCCTAGTCCGAGCCCGGCTTTGACACACAGCACCGCCCAGAGCGACAGCACCTCCTACATTAATGCCGTTGGGAATACTAACGCAAATGGGACCCTGTTGTCCCCGCAGCAGCAGCAGCAGCAGTTGGGGCCTTGCGGCTCTTGCGGCCGTAGGTGTAGTTGTGGCGCCAACGGAAACAGCCTTCAGATCAACAGCTACTTTTACCCCAATCAAATCCAAGGTCAAGTCTACAGAGTCTCACCTTTCTTCCACCTGCCCTTTTGCAATGGGAGCTACCTCAGCCAAGGACATCAGGCCAACGGGACGCAGATCCCGTATTTCTTCTCTCGGGGCCCCTACTCAATGCACGAGCCCGTGATGGGGAGCCAAATCAACTATGGTGTGCAGCAAATGGCAGGATACCGGGGTTTTTATCCTGTGTATCAAGCTTCAAATGTAGTTGCCAGTTCTAATGGATCAGGTCCCAAGAAGACTGGGAATGTCTCCTGTTATAATTGTGGTGTTACTGGGCACTATGCACAGGATTGTAAGCAGTCATCTATGGAAGCCAATCAACAAGGTAATCACAACACCCAACACAGTTGCTTCTGAGCCCACACGGTTTTTGTTACTGGCCATGTCATTCTCATTTTTGCTCTCTATGGTTTGTATGTCTGTGTATGCATGTACGGCTGACTGTTAACAGCGGTGGGCAGCCTCCAGCCACTTTGCTGTAAATTCAGCAGAAGAGACAACTGCAAGTCCCTTTCTGCTGTTTTATGGGTTGTTTTGATGTTTTAAGCCTTAGGATAGGCATAAGACATTAAGATTAACTGCACCCCTGGAAAAAAGTGAAAAAATTGTCAAGGAGGGGAAACCTGGCAAATTGTGTCTCTGCCACATGTCCTGAAAATAAAGAGTATAATCCCTAGGCACACAAAAAAAAATCTAATGGGAGGAATATAAAATCACTACATACTTTTATGTCTTGGGTCCAAGTAACTAATTGGAATTGGTTCAGAATTACATTGCCTCAACAATAAATGTATTGGAATTCATGGATAGCTAAGCATCATTTCACTTAACCTGCTCACTGATAACCATAATGAAAAGCAAACTAAAACTTAATTGCATTTGTCTAGTTGCTAACAATTACGATGCCAAAATTTCATAGGCACATTCGGAGCAGTCAGGCAAAAACGTCCTAGCTTTTAAAAGCAAGTCACATTTGTTATACGTTATAAGCTTATTTTTTAAAAAGAGCATATTTTTATATTAATGCCTAGGTAGATTTTGTTTTCTCTTCCCTACAAATGTGACTGACCAGAGATATTTTCAGAAAAAGGAAATTACCTTAAATGCGTAGGTGTGAATTAAACCATTAAAAAAAACCGTTATTAATTTTATACTTTAATTCTTTATATTTGTAATTATAAAGTATATCCGTTTTCATATTTATTATTATTATTATTATTATTATTATTTTGTTTCTGTTGATACTTGACTACTAAAGACCTATTTTGTAAGCTGATATCTGGAAGATATAGTTGCTAGAATAGTCCCCGTTGCACAGTTAAGTCCATTCAAGGATTTTAAAAGTTATAAGCTCGTTTGGATGTCATGCCGGGTCAAGATAGCTTTCCCTCTCTGACCACATGATGCCCACTATAATGTTTGCTGCAAGTGGTTCAGGAGTTTTGGTGGATCATGCAGATGAACAGATATTAATTTTAGCCTTTAGTTGTGGGAAATGCGTAGTTTTCAATAGCTGACGAAACTGCCTGACTTCCATGATGCGTAATTACTCTTAACCGTCACCCAAATGTTAGGTAGCATGTGAAACTGACCACAGAATGGGAAGTTTTGAGCTCCTCTCTAAAGCTATATGGGAGGATGGGGAAAAGAAGCAAAGAAGCCAGAGAACACTAAATGCTCAGTTTATTCTCAAAGTTAAACCCTTATTTGATATTATGCCTGATTGTAGCCATTGTGTGTTTATTTGTTTAGGAAAACTTTGAAAGATTTTCCTTTAAAAATAAACTGATTTCTACAGAGGTTATATATATATGTGGAATTTCTTTTGGATAATAGCATAGCATTTTCGGAAGACAGTATTCACCCTTGGGTTTTTGTAGTTTTTCTCATAACTTTATGAAGTGTAAGCAGTGACTTAGTAAGTTCTTTTTCCTATTCTAGGCACTTACAGATTGAGATATGCACCTCCTCCCCCACCCCCTTCTAATGATACGTTGGATTCTGCTGACTGAAACCAAGTAAAACATTGCCTACATACCAAAATGAAGTTTGAGAAATCTGGGAAATTCTTTGGATTTGAGAGATTCTTTGTGTGTGTTTATGTTTTGTTGCATTTTTTTTTTCATTGCTTGTGAACATCTGTTCTGATAGAAAAGAAGAAAGCAATTTTACTCCTGGTCTGACTTGCATAAAGCATGTTGCTGTCTCAGCCAATCATTCATTTGAATTAATTGACTTTTGCACTGAGGACTTGAGAGATGCGATGTTTACTGCATTTTTTTAAAAGGTCATTTAATCTCCAACTACACTGGTGAA
Source organism: Thamnophis elegans (assembly GCF_009769535.1). Taxonomy (NCBI): domain Eukaryota; kingdom Metazoa; phylum Chordata; class Lepidosauria; order Squamata; family Natricidae; genus Thamnophis; species Thamnophis elegans. The sequence goes on from NC_045548.1 coordinate 2,356,390, forward strand.
CAGCCATAGGGTTAAAAGGAGGAACTGGGTTTATGTTCCCAAGTGATGTTTCCCTTCCCTTCTCTTGTCTTAATGCTGCTAGTCTCCTTATCCTTGCTGAGTCTACCTGTCTCCATAGGACTGGGCAGATAATCAGCTCATTAATTCTAGTAAATCCTACATTTGTGAATTGATGGAGGTATTGCTTACTCTCCTTGAGAGAGAGATGACCATTTACAATACATATATATATATATATACATATATATACATATACATATATATATATATATATATATATATATATATATATATATATATATATATACACACATACATATATATATATATATATATATATATATATATATATATATATATATATATATATATATATATATATATATATATATATATATATATATATACGGTTCTTTAATGTGCCTGTATGTGCTAAAATTGGATGAGGAACATTTAAAATGATACCATCTTTAAAATTTCTGAAATAGAAATACATTGAACAATTTCACATTGGTTTGCAGTTCTTTTTAAAACCTGTTCAGTTCAGAGTAAAAAATTAAAATGAATGCCTTAGCTTATGTCTGCATTTGTAATGGATATTGGCAGCAAGTATCTTTATTAACCTTTCAACCTTGTCAGTATAAAAGACACACAAATGGGGTGTTAAAATGTTTTTTAACATTACTCCCCTGAAGTTACTACAGTGTTGTGTTTAGAATGTAAATGGTATAGCATTTTGGACAAAAACCTTGTGTGTGTTCTAAAAATCTGTTGAATAATTTGTATGCTAGAAAAAGTCTTACCAAATAGCGATGTCACTTTCTTATGACAATTTACCACTGTGTGATCACAATATAATGTGAAAAATTCCAATGAGTGTGAAAATTGATCATGTTAGTGTCATATTGCTAACTTTATTGCTGCTGTATTTTATTTCTCAAAGCCGACTTGTACTAAATTGCACTGAGTTTATCTGGAAGAAAACTTTTGACTGTTTAAATCAACACTGAACTGCCACCGTATATGTGTATCTCCATGTACCACAATTCATTAAAATGTAGATTTTACTTTTTTTTAAATTTAGATATGCAGCAGATAAATACCGGTCAGAACATTTGATTCATTCTAATTGCTAAACAAACTTGAAGAAACTTGATTTATTACATTTATTCATAGATAGCATTTATATTTATAGCACCAATATATTTTGAAAGTAAAGAATAAAGGGGTAGAAGAGAGCTTTAATTTAAAAGAAATTAGTATAGGAAATTATTTTGGTTAAAAGTTATTTGCGCTGGGTATGTTGGACCATATTTAAGTAAAATGACTGCTTCTGAGTTCAATAAAGGTGTAAAGCACCTGGAACTTGCATTCTCAATTATCTTCCAGTTTACTTTATGGAACTTATTTTGTGATTTAAGATACTGTACTGTAAATAGGAAGTATGTTGCCTTCCTCTTTATTTGTATGTTTACCCCATACTTTGATATTTCAAATGTTATGTACTGGAAAGGTCACTTATATTTCTAGAACAGATTGGATTTTATGCAGCATTTTTCCTTGAATTAACAGCAATAAAAACAGAAAAAAATCGTATTTTGAAAATAATGTATTATTTATGACAGTGAGAAGTTGTGCTGGTTTATCTATTTCATGATTTCAAGTTGGGAGTTCATTTAAGCTTGCTCCAAACATCTCTAATTTAAATAAAAGTTTCTTGAGTGTTTATGGGTATACAGGAAGAAATAACATATTTTTCCATTGCCTCAAATTACTTCCAAAAAGGGTTGGCTCTGAATGTACAAGGAAAACAATGTTGGGTTCTCATATCTCCAAGTACAGTTTACCAAGGTTTGTGCATTAGTTATCATCCCAACAATGTTCTTACACCACTCTTTCTCTCCAATAATCTTGCTATATTGCGAGGATGTGTACCACATGACTTGTTACAATGGGCGGGTCATGCAAATCTAATGTTAAAAACATTGGTTTTAGATTGTGGAAAAGATCTCTTAGAAACACAAGTACACAAACAACAGTTCGCCATACATCACAGTATATCATGTTATCATCATATCCTCCAATCTGCAGCTTTTATATGTAGTGTTTGCAATAAACGCTGGGAGTTGAAGTCCACAAGTCTTAAAGTTGCCAAGTTTGGGAACCACTGCTCCACAGCATTAAGTCATTTTATGTCTTCCTTTCCCTCTCCCGTGGTAACACGTGATCAAGTCAGTTTTTGACTCCTGACAGCTGCTTGGACAAATTTCTGTATTATTCTTGGATAGATTTTTCAGAAGTGATTTTCTTTTGCTTGCTTCAAGAGCTTGAGAAAGTATGACTGGCCCAGGTTCACAAAACTGGCTTTGTTCCCAGGATGGAACTAGAACTCGGGCCTTCCTGATTTCTAATTAATGCAAACTGAGTCTTTTGTCAACATGAACCAAAGGGATATCCACACTTACCATTTAAATGGTTTCTGTTCTGTGATCGTGTGACAGCTTAAAGCAGTTTAAGCAAAACTGGCCCAGACTAAAACAGACAATGTGTTAAACATGCAGCTGCTGGATTATAAGTAATTCTAGAAGCCGATTGGATAACTTCTCCACTCCATTAACCGCGTATCAATTAAGCTGCTTTCCCTTCCTGTGAATATCAGGATTCGCTTTTGCGTTTTGCTTTGCCTTTACTTTCCTTATTACAGCCTTCTGAAAAAGTGTTTAAACGGGCTGCTCAGCTTTGCACATCATGAGGAGTGGATTCCAGTCAATATTTTAAATACCTTTTTGAAAGAATGGCTGAAGTTTCTTTGCATTCCACCGAACACTCCCAGAAGGGGAGAGAAATCATGTCAAGAGTTGAAGATTGTGCATTGATCGCCAAGAAAAATGGTGCTTCAGCGCTGGAACCACCTTGGTGAGAGATGACTTTGTGGCTCTTGACAATGGAGTGGCAGCCAATTATCGGCTGTATTTAGCTTACCATCAATTTAGAAGCACCTATTACTGCACCTCGGTTCACCCACGTAACACCTATCCTCCGCGAGCTGCAGTGGCTGCCTATTGGTCTTCGGATACGCTTCATGGCGCTAGTCGTCACTTATAAAGCCCTTCATGGTTTTGGACCTGGGTACTTGAGAGACCGCCTGCTGCCAATCACCTCCAATAGACCGATCAGATCCCACAGATTAGGCCTCCTCCGAATTCCATCCGCCGGCCAATGCCGACTGGCGACTACCCGGAGGAGGGCCTTCTCTGTGGCTGCTCCGACCCTCTGGAACGAGCTCCCCGTGGAGATTCGAACCCTCACCACCCTCCAGGCCTTCCGCAAACCTGGCTGTTCAGACAGGCCTGGGGCTAAAGAGCTTCCCCCCCCCCCTCGAATGGTATGGTTGTTGTGTGCTTTTAAATTGTGTATTGTTCTGTTCGTCTTTTTTATCCCTTATCTGTATCCCCTCCCCTGATTTGAATTGTGAGCCGCCCTGAGTCCCCCTTGGGGAAAAGGGCGGCATATAAATGTAATAAAATCAAATCAATCAATCAAATGGATGAGAGCACCCAAGGCAACATTGGGAAAAATATATGCTTTGGAAGTGGTGCAGAATAATATGCAGGGAGTTTGCTGTGAAAGTGAGCAGAAAACCACTAGAAAATTATATCATATGCTGCTTCTCTCCAGAAACCACTGCTCTCTGGTGCTGTTGATGGGATGAGCAATAAATCCAGATGTGTCTTTAGCTGAGTAGAATGTTTATATAACTGAAAAACTAAAGACTCTATTTTAGTAGCCATTATACAATATCTAATAGTTTTCTACAATCACATGAGTACGTGAACAAAGGCGTGTTTTTACGATGGGGGGATTATAAAATGTGCCTGTTAAGGCAGCTAGAACATCTTGAGCAGGATGTGGTTTTCTTTTGCCAGAATTTATACACATTTGTATAAGTACCGATATAGGTTTCTGTTGTGGCCCAGCAGGAGCCGTTGGAGCTGCCACCAGACTCCGACAGCGAGGGGCCCTATGAGTTGGCTCTGGAGGATGTGGAGGACCCTGGACAGGGTTCCGACTCCGAGCAGGGTACAGACAGGCTGGCTGGCCACCAGGAGGCGCCTGAGCCTTGGACCAGTGGAGAGGAGACAAGGGAGAGTGAGCCGGAGGCCAGTAGTGAGTTGTTCCTGGATGCACGCCATCGAAGAGCTACTAGGCGTCATGAACAATTACGCAATTACAGGAGGTGATTGCACTCAGCTGGTGGTCATTAGGCTCCTCTCCAGACTATAAAAAGCTACTTGTGCACACGGCCCTCTTTGCAGAAGTCAACGCAGGACTGAATGTCGGAGGACATTACTGTGAGCTTGGCAGGCTGGATTGCTGCCAAGCCTTATCTGTCTTTATTGCTGCCTGAGTTTGAGTTGCTGCCAAGGTCCTTATCTGTTTGTTCTGCTTGGCTTTCAGCCACCGAGGTTTTGGTGTCTTGCTATTAAAGTACATTCCAGTTAAGCTTGTCTCGGCATTCGTTACTGGACGGAGGAGGAGCGGGTCAGAACAGATTTCTATAGAATCAACACATGCTGATGTCTAATTTTAATAAGATGCCTACCAAAATGTTTCACCACTTCTCCCTCACTTTTAGGCTTTATTCCTCCTCTGTATGTGTGCATTATTTTTCTCACAAAGGAACTTTCAGAGAAACTGGTCACTTCTTATTTCCTTGCACCTGTTCTCACAACATATATACTCAGTGGTGAACTTATCCTTGAACCACTTTCTTACTTTAATGTGTCCATCTGACATACAGAACCACCAGCTAATCATAAAGGCTGAGTTCATAGAACATATGTCATAATGTGGCTGTGTTGGCTAGTTAGTAGGGCCATGTGTCACGTGGACCCAACCTGTTCAACTCAGCAACAGGAGATGATTTATTGTAGGGGAAGTGTTGTGACTCAGCAGTTCTGCTGAGAGTTTTTTTGGGATACAAAATTCAGTATGCAGCTGGGGCTTGTGGGAGGAGGTTTGGGAGATAAAAGTTTGAGTTTGAGTTTTATTTCATTTGTATGCCGCCCTTTTCCCTGAAGGGACTCAGGAAGGATGCTGCCACGCCCCAGTTGCTGGAGTCAACGTTGTTCCTTCGTGTGTTCCGTGTCTGGTACAACATTGCTTGCGTATTACTTGGGATTATGCCCTGTTACACTTGGATAAGTGCTTTGGTGTTTTCATGTAAACCTGATCTGTGGAGACGGTGGAAGAAGGGCAGCATTGTGTAAGAGCTTTTGTTTTGAATTCTTATCAGAGATTTATGTTTATGTTATTTCTGGGCTCAAAGCCAGTTTGAACTGAAAACTGATAAAGAAAAGTCCTTTTAAGTTTGCCTGCCTGCGTTTGTTAACGAGCCGTCAAGGGGGGGGGGGGTCAGAACAGGGAAGTAATTTGCATGGCAGCTGTGAAATCCAGTGCCAATTCTGCAGTGTAAGTTGTCTTTTCAGAAATATTTGTACATTACTTTAAAGCAGTGTTTCTCAACCTTGGCCACTTGAAGATGTCCGGACTTCAACTCCCAGAATTCCCCAGCCAGCGTTCGCTGGCTGGGGAATTCTGGGAGTTGAAGTCCAGACATCTTCAAGTGGCCAAGGTTGAGAAACACTGCTTTGAAGGTTGTGTTGTTCGATCTGGGTGTAAATCTAGTTTAGCCCTTCAGGTGTCAGTAAAGTCCTCATCCAGCAATGGACAGCCTCTTCTGCAGCCTTCAAAGGATTGCCTGAATAATATTTACATTTTTTTTTTCTCTGCGTCTATCAGGTTTTAGCATAAGCCTTGATTTTGACATAAAACATTCATTCTAAAGGCTGGAAGTCTGCTGCTTGAAATATGGTTGGAGATGCTGGCAGATCCTTTTGAAAATTATAATTCAGCAACGTATGAAGAATCACAGGTTTTACATCCCTGAGTAGAAACTTAACATGAAGGAATAATAATACCCTGAAACACTTTAAACTCAAAATTAATTGTTCTCTCCTATAAAACTGATGAAAGAAATGTCCTTCTGGGTTCGGCTCCAAGTGGGGAAGGAGACACTGGAGACATGGAGGCTGCTTGGAAAGATGGTTTATTGGTGGACAGGACCACGTGGATTGAGCCCTGAACAGAAAAGGGGATCACATGCTTCAATGTTGGTGGAGAAGAAGAGAAGGGCTGAGGGAGGGGCTTGCTAGGCTTTTTATAACCTGTTCAGTCCCACCTCTCTGTTTCCTGTGTAAGAAATGTATTCTGATTGGTTGTCAGATTCCCATGGGGCCATGCAGGGGCAACTCTCTAGGCTGTGTTTTGAATCCAGGTTTGGTTGAGTTCTCAGATGCCATGTGGTCAGTTGGGGCCAATATTATCATACTTTAATCCCATCCCCCTGCAGCTGAAGTGGAGAAGTCTTTATTATGTAAAGTGGACTAGCTTGGCCTTAATGGCCCATTGAGAAAGTGGGGATGGGCAGGAAGCTGCAGGCAGCTATTCTGTCTTTTAAAACATGTTTCTTCCTTTTCACATCCAGAGGAATATTCTGCCTTTTCAATATTTCCTAGGATATTTCAACGAGGCAAAAGCCACTCCACAAACGTTTCACTTAGCAGCAGAAATGTTGGGCACGATTGTGGTCGTACATTGAGGGCCACTTGTAAAACAGATGCTCGAATAGAAAATGCACCTCAATGCAATTCCCCAACCCGAACACAAATGGAAATCCGAGCTCCCGGATTTGGGGAACGTTTATCAAAGCCCTCTTAGATACATACGTACCTAACTAATTTAATATATGAATAGCTTGATGGGTTTATTATATACAGTGACGTGTGCTGGGTGGGCATTTAACATTGAAACTGTTTGCTTATTGCAAACTAATCCAGAGGTTCCCTGCCGACAGATTTCTCATTAAGACAGTGACACAGCATGGCTGTTCCAGGAACAAGCAGGTTGCCTGCAGAGCTGGAGGAGCCCAGGAGAACCTACTGGGTAATGCTCAAAAGAGTTGTGTGGCGGCAGACCGTGGACCACATAATCAGTGTTTGCATAACACATGGACTCAGAAACCAGCCAGCCACATACCAGCTTACTCTATCACAGTGTTTCTCAACCTTGGCAACTTGAAGATGTCTGGACTTCAACTCCCAGAATTCCCCAGCCAGCGAATGCTGGCTGGGGAATTCTGGGAGTTGAGGTCCGGACATCTTCAAGTTGCCAAGGTTGAGAAACACTGAGTTAGAAGATAGTAACCCAGTCACTAGTTAGTTTAGTTTACAGTTATTCTTCCAGAAAAGTGATGTCCCTTTTCCCCCATCCTCCACAAACCTTGGTTCCTGTTGGTTTATTCCCATGATATGCTGCTGAAGGTTAACTCAGTATGAAATATCAAACCAGATCTATCTGCAAGCCACTTCAGCTGACTGTTATCTGCAGTTCAGCGGTTCAAAACTCACCGGCTCAGGGTTGACTCAGCCTTCCATCCTTCCGAGGTGGGTGAAATGAGGACCCGGATTGTTGTTGGGGGCAATATGCTGACTCTGTAAACCGCTTAGAGAGAGCTGAAAGCCCTATGAAGCGGTATATAAGTCTAACTGCTATTGCTATCTATCTATCTATCTATCTATCTATCTATCTATCTATCTATCTATCTATCTATCTATCTATCTATCTATCTAATCTTCTTATCCTATCTATCAGCCATCTGTCTTTCTCTGTCTCTCTACCTATCATCCATCATCATCTATCTATCTATCTATCTATCTATCTATCTATCTATCTATCTATCTATCTATCTATCTATCTATCTATCTATCTAATCTTCTTATCCTATCTATCAGCCATCTGTCTTTCTCTGTCTCTCTACCTATCATCCATCATCATCTATCTATCTATCTATCTATCTATCTGGGTGAAATGAGGACCCAGACTGTGGGGGCGATATGCTGACTCTGTAAACCGCTTAGAGAGGGCTGGAAGCCCTATGAAGCGGTATATAAGTCTAACTGCTATTGCTATTGCTATTGCTATAGTATAGTATAGTATCGTATCATATACAATATCATACAATACAAGGCAAGGCAAGGCAAGGCAAGGCAATGCAATGCAATGCAATGCAATGCAATACAATACAATACAATACTATACTATGATGATTATTTCATCCTATGACCAAAGAGCATGTTATAACAACATAATAGACAGATTTGTTTTAATGGAGGGTTTGGTGCCTGCTCAGACAAGGGCAGATATTTTTCTTCATGAGGTTTTTCCTTCTTTCTCTTTCAGCAATTCAATTAGAAGATTAGCAAGTTGGCAAAGACTCTGTTTCTAATTGGGAATAATTTTGCTCTTTTGTAGCCCTTGGAGTGTTTCGGTTTGAGCTGTCGGAGTCTCTCTCGGGGCACATTTTTAGAATGTTTTGTACGGTATTAAAACTAAAAGAGCCCATAGGAACCAAGGGAGCTGGTGAGATTTGACTCCCCATCTACACAGCTTTCTACCAACACATTCCAAGAATAACATCTTGTTGTTGTTTTTTTACGTTTGCCAACTTTTTCAACAGGTAAACTGCTTCCTACCTTGGAGGCAAAAGAAGACTCAGCTATGAAGTTTGCTCACATGTGCATTAACTTTAGGGATATTAAAAGAGAAACATGCTAGGAATTTATAATAAGGGAAGATTTGTAAGACACCCCCCCCCCTTGATTTATTATATTTTTATGCTGCCCTTTCCCCCGGAGGGGACTCAGGGCGGCTTACAATCCAAGTCAAGGGGGGGTACAAATAAGGGAAAGAAAAAAGCACAAAAACAAAACAGTACCACAATTTAAAAGCACACAACAATCATACCATTCGAGAGGGGACAAAGGACTCATCAGCCCCAGGCCTGTCGGAACAGCCAGGTTTTAAGGGCTTTGCGGAAGGCCTGGAGGGTGGCGAGGGTTCGAATCTCCACGGGGAGTTCGTTCCAGAGGGTCGGAGCAGCCACAGAGAAGGCTCTCCTCCGGGTAGTCGCCAGTCGACACTGGCCGGCGGATGGGATTCGGAGGAGGCCTAATCTGTGGGATCTAATCGGTAATGTTCCGACCCACTCCCGTGTCCGTGGACCCTCCACCCACCCCCATAGCCCCCGCATTCCCTGACAGGCCCTTTGAATCACTCATCCTGAGATTGGGAATAGGCCCAGATCCCCCCAACACTTCTGCACACTTCAAAATCAAATCAATCAATCAATCACCTGGGTTCATATACAAGGCCTATAAACTATTGTACAGAAAGTGCATACCAGTTACAGAATAATGCCAGATTTATTCACATATTCCTCAGTAGCTGTTAAAATATCACGTATAACTACAGAACTTAGTTCAAGCCTTAATAGCTTAAATGAAATTGTGTGAATTCTGAAAGAGCCCTCATTATACTGAGCATACTCTCGATGTATAATGTTACAACGGTGCACCCATGCATCAAACCGGCAGTAACGCCAGCAAAAAAACCCTGTGGCAGATGGTGAAAATTACAGTTTAGAACAGTGTTTCTCAACCTTGGCGACTTTAAGTCCTGTGGACTTCAACTCCCAGAATCCCACAGCCAGCACAGCTGGCTGTGGGATTCTGGGAGTTGAAGTCCACAGGACTTAAAGTCGCCAAGGTTGAGAAACACTGGTTTAGAATATCTAGAACAGGGATCTCCAACCTTGGCAACTTTAAGACTTGTGGACTTCAACTCCCAGCTTCATTGGCTGAGGAACTCTGGGAGTTGAAGTCCACAAGTCTTAACGTTGCCAAGGTTGGAGATCCCTGATCTAGAAGACTTGCAGATGGAGGAAGAATCTGTAGGGGGAAGAATTCCTGTTATTCTAGAGATCTGGCTGTGATGCTTGACTGCCATTGTGATAGGAGTCCCTTTGTCTCTATCCTTACAAGAGTACAATAAAGTTTTACAGGACTGAAGCAGTTAATCATTAATTCAAGTAATGACTCACCTTGTATTGAATAAGGATTTGGACCTTAATCTAACAACCTAATTAGCTGTTAGCCTTTAGCCACACTTGGCCAATAGATAGGCTTAAGATACGGAAGGATCTTGACAAACTTGAACATTGGGCACTATCTAACAAAATGAAATTCAATGGTAAAAAGAGTCAGGTTCTACATTTAGGCAATAAAAACGAAATGCACAGGTACAGTGTATGTGGTACCTGGCTCAATAGTAGTAACTGTGAGAGGGATCTTGGAGTCCTAGTGGACAACCATTTAAATAGGAGCCAGCCGTGTGCAGCAGCTGCCAAAAAAGCCAACACAGTTCTAGGCTGCATCAACAGAGGGAGAGAATCAAGATCACGTGAAATGTTAATACCACTTTATCATGCCTTGGTAAGGCCACACTTGGAATACAGCATCCAGTTTTGGTCGCCACGACGTAGAAAAGATGTGGAGACTCTAGAAAGAGTGCAGAGAAGAGCAACAAGGATGATTAAGGGACTGGAGGCCAAAACATATGAAGAACAGCTGCAGGAACTGGGTATGTCTAGTTTAATGAAAGGAAAGACTAGGGGAGACATGATATCAGTGTTCCAATATCTCAGGAGTTGCCACAAAGAAGAAGGAGTCAAACTATTCTCCAAGGCACCTGAGGGTAGAACAAGAAGCAATGGGTGGAAACTAATCAAGGAGAGAAGCAACTTAGAACTGAGGAGAAATTTCCTGACAGTGAGAACAATTAATCAGTGGAACACAAGTTGCCTCCAGAAGTTGTGAATGCCCCAACACTGGAAGTCTTTAAGAAGATGTTGGATAGGGTTTCCTGCCTAGGCAGGGGGTTGGATTACAAGACCTCCAAGGTCCATTCCAACTCTGCTATTGTAATTGTAATTGTAATACAATAAAAGTTAGAATGATTAATACTTGGATAGGAGACCACCAGGAAATCACAGAGCTATCGTCGAATTGAAAAAAAAAAATCTTAGAACAGATAATGGCAAACTATATGAGTGCTAAGACGACTGAAGAGATGTATGCATGAATTCATCAGGAGCTGAACATGATCCTTGCTGAAGCTCTCAGGTTATGCATTCTATTAAATCTTAAACATCATTTTTCACCATCAACATCTTTCATCTTCGCTAACTTTGGGGCTAACCATTCTTCAGGGGAAAAAAACAATGAACAAATAAATTAAAAAGAGAAAACTGGAATGACATTTTCTGAGAGGACAGCGGTTACAGCTTTAGATGCAATTTATGAACAGGGAATCACAGATATTGTGATGTGACCTCCCTTCTATTGGCCATACAATACACAAAAGAGAATTCTGTGTTTTCTCTTGCATTTATTTCTGACCTGTTCTTAATGCAGTTGAGAGCTTTACTTCTTAAAAGGAGCTTTATTCGGATTTTTTTTCTTTCTTTCTCGCTGACCTCATTCTTTTCTTATCCGCTCTTATTTTCTCTTGAAACTGTAGGTCAACATATTTCTGTGGAATTTGCACAACTTCTAATCCTGCCAATTGGTGGCATCAAAGGAGTATTTTATTGCTTATTTCCAGGAACATTTAAATTTTGCCTCTGCTGCGGCTTTAGATTGAGAGTCACAGAAACCTAGGGCTATTCCTTAGAGAAATTACTAGGAGTTGTGGTTTGCTTGCCTGCTCTTACTATATATGTGTGTGTGTGTGCTTAGCCATGTAAATATAAATTTAAACTATGATGCATAAATAACACTATTCCATAGTTTCTATTTGAAGAGCAGTAAATGTACTTCATAAATGTCCATAAGAAAAAAATTGGCTACAGAAGTATAGTTGTCATCTTGTACCAATTATCTGGACATACCTTTAACAATCTTTGGACCATTATGTTATTATCCACTTTTAATGTCAATACTTTTTAATTATATTTTAATGTTAGTATTTTTTTAATATAGTGTAAAAACTAATGTATATTGCTGGTCTTTGACCGTAATAAAGATCTTACTTACTTACTTACTTCATATATTAAAGTTAAAGGTTCCCCTCGCACATACGTTCCCCACTCTAGGGGATGGTACTCATCTCCGTTTCTAAGCTGAAGAGCCAGCGCTGTCCGAAGCCGTCTCTCTGGTCATGTGGCCGGCATGACTAAACGCAGAATGCTGTTACCTTCCCACCAAAGGTGATTCCTATTTTTCTACTTGCATTTTTACATGCTTTCGAACTGCTAGGTTGGCAGAAGCTGGGGCAAGTAACGGGAGCTCATTCTGTTACACTGTGCTAGGGATTCGAACCGCTGAACTGCCAATCTTTCTGGTTGATAAGTTCAGCATCTTAGCCACTGAGCCACCGTGTACCCATCTTCATAAGTTAGATGAAGGCAAAACAAATAGGAAGGGCATGTACTCAACAGACTACTACACTGATAGTGCCTCATAAGCTGCACAGCTCTGTTTAAAACAGAAGGGAACAGCTGGGAGATTTGGAAGGAAAATATGCGGCTAATTACAGCCGCACCCGAAAATTTGCTGCCTGTGTCTGCAAGGCTCCTTCGTGTTTGGGTCAGCCCTGAGAGCAAACAGCAGCTTTACGTTCTAGGATAAGAAGGGAATTCTGCTCTTCCTTTCCCCACGACTGGTGTGCATTCTCTGTACCTTCGCTCCCCTCTTTTAAAGGAGCCATAATTCTCGCTGCAAAGAATCTTGAGAAAGATTATTGGAATTCCCTAGAAAATTTGAGTTATTTTGCTGGAGGTCTTAACAGCTGTTTCCATAATTCCTTCACAAACTGGCCCATCTGAGACTTTGCTGAAGGAGGTTAGACTGTGAGGGGGGGGGGGGTCCAAACCAATTTTTATTTTTTATTTTTGCACAGCTGCTGGCCACTTTTGAGGAAGACAGCTAACGGTCCGTTAATATTTGAATCATATTGGATTCCATTTATTTCCCTTCTACTTCTATTGGAAGGAACGGAGCAGCTCTGAGGGAATAGTATTTGGATTTGAACCAAATTCTTTCATTATTAGTCATGTAATTTTGACTCTACAGACTGCTACTATCTGAGAGAAATTATGCACATTGCGAAATGGCACTTGGGTCACCCAAGAACAATAATTCATTCAGAAAGACGTTGCTTTTATTTGAGTATAAGACTATCATTTCCAACTTTATTTTAAAAAGTGGCAATAGATGGCCTTTAAGCACTTTGACAGTATTGGCATAATATTAAAGTAGTCTTCTATTTCATGATTTCTGACATAGCACCTGGACTAGAGGTGATATTCAGCCAGTTCTGACAGATTCTGGAGAACCGGTAGTGGGAATTTTGAGAGTGGGGAGGGAATGGGGATTTTGCAGTACCCTTCCCCTGCCATTCCTATAAAGCCACACCCACAGAACCAGTAGTAAAAGTTTTTGAAACCCACCACTGACCTGGACCAATAATTGCACTCAGTTCTCTCAGATGAATAAAACAAAATAAAATTAGGAACTGGTTTATGCAGAACGTTGTGCTGTGTTCAATGGTGGGCATCTCCCATTTATATGCAAGAATGCTAGCTTTTTGCTTTTTCCCAAAGGAAAGATATCAAGGGCATAGTACATTTAAAGATCATAAAACTGACTAAAAAGGACTTTAGACTGCAAACTGTAGGGGTGTGGTTGTGTAAGTGAAAGTACCACTATCCGGGGCAGGGGGGGAGGAACCCCATCAAACAACTCTACCACTTTTCACCTTGATAACCAGAAGGAAGCAGAGAATTCCAGCTTAAACTAGTATCTTCACAACTTCAGGTTTTATTGCATACAAGCCATCTCTCTCAGATGCATTTTTTTTTAAACGGGTGAACTTTTGATCAGTGATGTGAAACGTAAGAAAATTGCTTTCAATAGTCTGAGGAGTGGCCCAGGCAGTTGAGTGCAATCTATACTAATTGGCTAATGCTCTCCGGGACTTCGGACCAGAGTCTGACCCAGGAACTCTGCAGGAAATGCTGCAGATTGAAACTGCGTGCTAAGAAAATGCATTTTATCTTCTATATACAGTATATAAAAATGGCTCTGTGTGTGTGTGTGTGTGTGTGTGTGTGTGTGTGTGTGTTTTCTTGCTACACAGATGACTTACTCTCTGGAAAAAATAGTGTGGGGAAAAGATACCCCTAACACTCTTGGCGTGTGTGTTCTGTTAAGATACAGCCTGTTGTGCCGTACTGGCTTCTACTGTACAGCGCAGTGGAGTTGCCATGGTAATGGATTCACAGTACTCCACAAAGGGGAAAATCCAACATTAGAAACTACATTTGGTCCAGATATCTTCCCCTATAAATAAATACCGGGGCAACGCTAGTTTATCAGCTAGTTTATTATATTTCTCTGTTTCCCATCTTTCTGTCAAGTACCGCAAAGTCTAGAGATTTATTTTTCCTACACTGAGGATAAAGTATAGATAGTCCTTAACTTACAACAGTTTGTTTAGGGATCATTCAAAGTTACAACGGCACAGAAAAAAAGTGACTTATGACCATTTTTCACAGTTACGACCTTTCCAGCGTCCCCATGAACAGGTAATTGAAAGTCAGATGTTTGGCAACTGGTTTATATTTTTGATCGTTGCTGTGGCCCAAGACCAGGTGATCCTCTTTTGCGGCATTCTGGCAAACAAAGTCAATGGGGAAGCCAGATTCACTTAACAAACAAGTTACTAGCTTATTAACTGCAGCGATTCATTTAACAACTGAGGCAAGAAATGTCGTAAAATGGGGCAAAATTCACTTAACAAACATCTCACTTAACAGCAGAAATATTTTTTAGGCAGGAATGGGACAATTTAAAGTTGAGCTTTACACTGAATGCTTACTTATTAGACTAAACTTGTTGTAATTAGTTAGTTGCTAACTCCTGGTGGTGACATAGATTCCTCTTGGTCTTTTCTGCTTTCACCTGTCCTGGAGACCATCTGTAGCAGTTCAAGAGGCATTTTAGTGAGATCCCTGATGCAATTCACCCACCTTTTCCTTCTGTATTTCCTCAACCTTCCCAAGCAGACATTTCTTCTACTGGATCATTCATCGGCATCAAAGGTGGCTTTCAAATCCCAACGTTACCGGTTTGCTCATGCTTGTGTGTGCACTCGCCGCGTGACTCTTCTGCACATGCGCCGAAGCGTCCGGGCAGGTGGGCGGAGCCTCCCACCACCACCGCTATTGGTTTGGTTGATCGGTCCGAACCGGGAGCAACCCGCCTGTGATTGGCAGGTCATGTCCAACATATGCAAGTTTCTGCTTGCTAATCATACCTCAGAGGAACCACCAGTGTTCATTTCTCCCAAGACTGGTTTCTTGGTACAGCCCATGTTATGCTGAATAAACCTCCTCAAATCATCATTTGAAGTCATCTGTCTTCTTTCTCGCCTCCTTTTTCACTGTCAGGCAGTTTTCTGTAGTCACAGTTGAAAGAAAATGTTATCAAGCTATGTTGGAAACACTTCCTCACTTCTAGAAACTGACAGTTTCTGACAGAATAACAGACAGACAGAAGCTAAGAATAGCAATCAGATCAGAGATTTACTTACAAACAACTATTTAATCTCCGTTTTCTACCTGCATGACAGAATATTTTATGTTTATTTCATGTTAGCCCATGTTAGGACAGGAGACATCTGAGTTTAGCTGCTTAAATTAAGGCAAAATAGCAAGGAATATGCTCTCCTCATCTTTTGGATTAAATCTTTTAGATAAAAAAAAATGTGTTGAGGAGGAGAAACATTGCTGTAACTCATTCTAACTTTTTTGATATTGGCCAAGCTTGGCTAAATGCTAATGTAGGCTGTTAGATTAAGTTTAATACCTCAAAAGACTTTCTGTTTGTAGACTTGATACATTCAAGGGAGGAAGTAGTGAAGAAGTTGTATTTCCAGGAAAAGAGCCTTTTTGTTACACACCTCTTTGCCCTTTTTAATAGATGGGAACCATGATGATAAACTTGAGTGACCACCATTAAGAAATTCTCAAATAAAATTGGTCTTAGCAGATAGTTTTTTTTAGATTTTAGATTTTATTGGAAATTTATATGCCGCCCTTTTCCCTGAGGGGACTCAGGGCGGCTTACAACAGTGAAGGGAAGGGAGTGCAAGACAAGACTTAAAAAGAAAAGAATCGTGATTAAAAGAAAATTGATCATAAAAACACAACATTCACTCAACATTCGGGCGGGGTGAGAGTAATCCTATCCCCAGGCCTGACGGGATAGCCAGTTCTTAAGGGCTGTGCGGAAGGCCTGGACTGTGGTGAGGGTACGGATCTCCACGGGGAGGTTGTTCCATAATGTCGGAGCAGCAACTGAGAAGGCTCTCCTCCGCGTAGTCGCCAGTCGGCACTGACTGGCGGACGGAATTCGGAGGAGGCCTACTCTGTGCGATCTGATGGGACGCAGGGAGGTAATTGGCAGGAGGCGGTCTCTCAAATAGTCAGATCCACTACCATGGAGCGCTTTATAGGTGGTAAGTAAGACCTTGAAGTGCACCCGACGATCAACAGGTAGCCAGCGCAGCTCACGGAGGATTGGTGTTATATGGGCGAACCGTGGTGCGCCCATGATCACTCGCGCGGCCGCGTTCTGGACTAGCTGAAGTCGCCGGATGCTCTTCAAGGGCAGCCCCATGTAGAGCACATTGCAGTATTCCAGCCTAGAGATCACAAGGGCTCGAGTGACTGTTGTGAGAGCCTCCCGGTTCAGGTAGGGCCGCAACTGGCGCACCAGGCGAACCTGGGCAAATGCCCCCCTGGTCACAGCCGACAAGTGGTGGTCAAAACTCAGCTGTGGATCCAGGAGGACTCCCAAGTTGCGGACCCTATCTGAGGGGAATAAATTTTGCCCCCCCAGCCTGATAGGTGGAACGTTAGCCAAATTTTTGGGAGGAAAACACAACAGCCACTCGGTCTTGTCTGGGTTGAGTACCAGTTTGTTAGCTCTCATCCAGTCTTTAACAGCCTCAAGGCCCCGGTTCATCACGTCCACCGCTTCATTGAGTTGGCACGGGGCGGACAGATACAACTGAGTATCGTCCGCATACTGGTGGTATTTTATCCCGTGCCTTCGAATGATCTCGCCCAGCGGTTTCATGTATATGTTAAATAGCAGGGGGGACAGAACCGAACCCTGCGGCACCCCATAGGTTAGGGGCCTCGGGGACGATCTCTCCCTCCCCACCAACACCGACTGCGACCTGTCCGAGAGGTAGGAGGAGAACCACTGTAAAACAGTGCCGCCCACCCCCACCTCCCGCAGTCGTCGCAGAAGGATACCATGGTCGATGGTATCGAAAGCCGCTGAGAGGTCGAGGAGAACCAGGATGGACGCATAGCCTCCATCTCTGGCTCTCCAGAGATCATCGGTCAATGCGACCAAAGCGGTTTCAGTGCTGTAACCGGGCCTGAAGCCAGACTGGAAGGGGTCAAGGTAGTTAGCTTCCTCCAAGGTACGCTGAAGCTGTAAGGCCACCACCTTCTCAACAACCTTCCCCAGAAAGGGGAGGTTGGAGACTGGACGATAGTTGTTAAGAACTGCTGGATCCAAGGACGGTTTCTTCAGGAGGGGCCTCACCACCGCCGCCTTAAGCGCGGTGGGGAGGTGTCCCTCCCGAAGAGAGGCGGTAACAACCGCCTGGATCCAGCCTCGTGTCACCTCTCTGCTGTTGGCAGTCAGCCAAGAGGGACACGGGTCCAGTATGCAGGTGGAGGAACTCACAGCTCGCATAGCCTTGTCCACATCCCCGGAGGCAACATCCTGAAACTCAACCCAGAGATGGTCTACCAAGTTATTCCCCTGTGTCCCGGCTGGATCTGCAGGGGTGGAGTCCAGTTCCGATCGAAACCGAGCAATTTTGTCCGCCAAGAACTGACTATATTCCTCAGCCTTACCCTGCAGGGGGTTCCCCGTCTCCCTCCTATTTAGGAGGGAGCGGGTTATCCTAAACAGGGCGGCTGGGCGAGACTCGGCGGACGCTACCAAGGAGGCAATGTGTGATCTTTTGGCAGTTCTCAATGCCCAAATATACTCCTTGGTGCAAGCTGTCAACAGTGCTCGGTTCGATACGGACCTGTCGGATCTCCACCGGTGCTCTAGGCGTCTCCTCCGGCGCTTTATCTCGCGGAGCTCCTCGGTGAACCAAGGGGGTCTCCGCGAGCCGCTGACCCGGAGGGGCCGTAGTGGCGCAATTCGGTCTAGAGACTCTGATGCCGCCGAGTGCCAGGCCGCAGCAATAGTCTCCGCCGAACTGTGGGCGAGAGCATCTGGAATGACCCCAAGCTCCGTCTGGAACCTAACAGGGTCCATCAGTCGCCTGGGGCGGAACCACCTGGTCGGTTCCTCCTCCCTACGGTGGGGGTTTGGCCTCCGGAAGTCTAACCTCAGTAGGTAGTGGTCTGACCACGACAGGGGAATGATCTCATTTCCCCTCAGACCAAGATCATAACTCCACTGCTCCGAGAGGAATACGAGGTCGAGTGTATGTCCTGCCAAGTGGGTAGGGCCTCGAATTACCTGGGTCAGGCCCATGGCTGTCATGGAGGCCATGAACTCCTGCGCTCCATCAGAGTGTTCACCGAGCGAAGGCAAATTGAAGTCCCCCAGAACCATTAGTCTAGGGAACTCAACTGCTAGCTCGGCTATTGACTCGAGGAGCGCAGGGAGGGCCGCTGCCACGCAGTTGGGAGGCAGGTACGTTAGCAGCAAACCCGCTTGACCCTTGAGGTCCAACTTCACTAGCAGGGACTCACACCCGACAAGCTCCGGAGCAGGGATCCTACGAGGAGCTAAAGACTCCCGGGCTACAATAGCCACACCGCCACCCCTTCCCTGGGCTCTCGGCTGATGAAGCACCTGAAACCCGTCTGGGCACAGCTCTACGAGGGAGACTCCTCCCTCCGTGCCCAGCCATGTTTCAGTAATACATGCCAGGTCTGTGAAAAGATTCAGTGAAAAGATTCATCTTGTACCTCAAGATACAGGGCATCTGGTCAAAAGTAGATTCAACATTAGTAGAAAAACAGCAAAAAAGCAACTGATAGCATATACTGCACCTCTGTTGCCGAGTGGTGCAGTGGTTAAATGCAGCACTGCAGGCTACTTCAGCTGACTGCAGTTCGGCTGTTCAAATCTCACCAGCTCAGGGTTGACTCAGCCTTCCATCCTTCCGAGGTGGGTGAAATGAGGACCCGGATTGTTGTTGGGGGCGATATGCTGACTCTGTAAACCGCTTAGAGAGGGCTGAAAGCCCTATGAAGCGCTATATAAGTCTAACTGCTATTGCTATTGTTTCTTTTAGGTTTAGGTTTATTAGATTTATATGCCGCCCTTCTCCCAAGGACTCAGGGCGGCATACAACATTAAAAGAAACACATAATACAAAAGTTAAAAAAATTAAAAATTAAATAGAATATCCCAACCCCCCAACCCCCCCAAAAAAATTTGAATTAAAATTAACAGTAATCAATAATTTATTTTATTCTATTCAGGCCAGGCCTGCTTGCTGGAAAAGCCAACTTTTTAGGGCGCGTCGGAAGGACCGGAGGTCGGGGATTATACGAAGCTCTTTTAATCTTGTTTTGAGTGCGCCAAAAAGAAGCATTTTTGTGTTTTTCTTCAAATAATGTTACCTTACTTTTTGTCCGAAAAGGCTTCCACAGTGGCTCCAAAATGATTCTTGCCCGCGCAGACACAACACAGAGATTGTGCTTGTTTGAATCACAACTAGCTAATCACATTTTAGCCAATTGTCTGTGAGTTCTGGAAATTCAGGTTGTGTGGTTACTTTTGTGGTTTGATATTTCATACTGAGTTAACCTTGAGTAGCATATCATGGGAATAAACCAATAGGAACCAAGGTTTGTGGAGGATGGGAAAAAAGGGACATCACTTTTCTGGAAGAATAACTGTAAAGTAAACTAACTAGTGATTGGGTTACTATCTTCTAACTCAGTGTTTCTCAACCTTGGCAACTTGAAGATGTCCGGACTTCAACTCCCAGAATTCCCCAGCCAGCATTCGCTGGCTGGGGAATTCTGGGAGTTGAAGTCCGGACATCTTCAAGTTGCCAAGGTTGAGAAACACTGTTCTAACTTGAATGCCAGCACGACTATTTTTAAAAAACTCTTGGTAGGATGAGACATATACCAGTAGTTGCAGTAGCTTGCTTGTCATTCTGGCATGTAGCTTCACTTCTCAACTGAGTACTGAGTTTTGTTTCTTGATTATGATTTGACAGTCCCAGGGTTCCTCTCTGTTCTCCCAGGAAAGTCTCCTAAACATTGCAATAAAGAACAAAACCTTAGATTTCTGCCTGCAGACAATCACACTTTTCCTGGAAAGACGGGAGGAAATATGAATGTGAGGCTTGTAACGAAAACATTCCCCTGGGGTCCTCCGCCACTTGGAAAGCATTTACTGCATCATGCATATCTCAAAGCTGTAAAGGATAGCAATAGCAATAGCAGTTAGACTTATATACCGTTTCATAGGGCTTTCAGCCCTCTCTAAGCGGTTTACAGAGCCAGCATATTGCCGTATTCTTCCCCTGCAACGCCCACCAAGCCACGCCCACAGATCCGGCAGTAAAAATAATAATAATTAATCCCACCACTGTTTTATTCCTCCACTGATAATTGCATTCTCAATTCAAATTAGGAAATTCCTTGGCCCCTTGTTTTCTTTCCTTAACTCTGTTCTGTGCAAGCTACGACATCTTTGGATACCCTGAGCCACCTTCATGGGGGATTGTTGGTGGTTCTCCAAATGTTCTCTGGCTACAGGCTAGTGGAACTGATGGGATTTAGCTCCAACAACATTTGGAGGGTCAACTGATGCTCCACCCTGGACTACTGGGATTCGACTCTGTAGTAATGTCCAAATTGAGGTCTTGATACAGGAGGAAGGAGAAGCCAGTTGTAATGAAAGGCTCTTGGTCTGTGGAATCTTACTTACTTCGTGTGAAAAATGGGCAATTTTGCAGAATGACCTGGAACGATTTCAGAATCACCATTGACTTTATTAACTTGATTCAGAAGTTTTCATCCATTTGCTGGGAGAAATGCCTGGACTCTGATAAATGTAGTATTTGCTACAGAAGCAATGGTTTAACAGTTGGTCCTTCAACACTACATTTGTTGGTTTTTTGGCTGTGTGTCAGCAACATTGTTCTGTATAACCCAGAACGAGTAAATGGCTTCAGTGATATAAATGAACCAAGTCCAAAATAGGAAATTAGTCACAGGGAAATAATAATGCTAAGATTCTCCGCTGGTTGGAAGCATTTCTCTGTTTTCTTAAGATAGGCTGCATAAATATTGATTTCACCCCTGCGTGCCCCAAAATTGATTTGTTCAGGCTTTAATAAATATGCTTGAGAATGACATCAATCTGGTTTCCTTCCAAGCAAATATCTTTTTTTTCCCCCAGTTCTGAATGCACAACAAATTCTTGACAAGTGCTTGGCACTTGATTGGGTAACAAAAAAAAAATGTTATTCGTCGTCACCCAATATTGAAAAGAAGGGTCACGGTGGCTCAGTGGCTAAGATGCTGAGCTTGTCAATCAGAAGGTCGGCAGTTCGAATCCGTGGTGCTGCGTAATGGAGTGAGCTCCCGTTATTTGTCCCAGCTTCTGCCAACCTAGCAATTCGAAAGGATGTAAAAAAAATGCAAGTAGAAAAATAGGAGCCACCTTTAGTAGGAAGGTAACTTGTTTTTTTAAATGCTGTGGATAGTACAGTACTAGCACCATATCTCTCTCTACAATCATCATTGTCATAACTTCTCTCCCTAACCCAGTTTCTCTTATAGAAGAACATACCATGCCATGCCATTTAGATTTAGAAAAACACAAGAGCAATGGCAACTTTGTCATCTGAATAAGATTCATGAAGCTAGTGCTTGAGTGTATGTGGGTGTGAGAGGGAGAGATTTTGCTTGTGTGCATCATCTTTCCTCTTTTTCTGGGAGGCCTCTCCCTCTAGTTCAATGTTTCTCAACCGTGGCAACTTGAAGATGTCTGGACTTCAACTCCCAGAATTTAAATTTTGAAATTATTTCTTCCCAGTGTGAAGGTTGGGAGCGAGTGGCCCTGTCTTATGTGTCAACAGCACAAGTCCCTGAAAACTGAACAGAACAGGACCAGGATTAGTAGGTTTTGGGGCCGGGGGTGGGTGGGTGGGGAGGGATACTGACAAAAGAAAGCAAGTTCAAAAATAGGCCAAATCAGAATTCCTCTAGGCTGTGAGAGACCCTTGGGCAGCGGCTAGGAATGCTTCCAACTCTCCTATCATGAACACACTGTGGGCGTGTTTCCCCCTTTCTTTCTTTCTACCTTGCTTCGAGCCCTGTCCCTTATCTCTGCCTTTGTCTCTATCTCAAGAGATTTATTTTTACTCCTATCTCCTTCTTTATGTTTTCCTTCTGTTTCTTTTTTTTTGCTTTGTTCTTCCCTTTATGGACTCTTGTGATACCAGGAAAAAGGAGCTTGCATTATCTCAGGAATTAACCCAAATGCCTGATTTACACCATTTTTTATTATAAGCAATAAACATTTGTGCAACTCAACGGAGGGAGGTTCTGTCCGCAATCCCTCTGTTTGCTTTTTCACTCTGGAGAGAAAATGAAATGGGTTGGAGCTGACCAAGACTTCTGCTGTAATAAATTTGGCAATTCCAATATCTTTCTTTTTTCTTTTTTCACTAACTGGATTAGAAAAAGTAAACACGCCCTCAAGTCAAGCTTGACTCCTGGAGGCTGCATACATGCAGGTTTTTGGCAGCATTATGGAAGTGATTTGCCATTGTCTTCTGACATATATTTTTTTTCCAATTTCTCATTTATCTAACTTTCCTGGAATTCCCAGATATTGCCTTCATTTAATTGCTGAGCAGGGCCAATTCTGCTTGGTTTCTGTGATTAACCAGGTGTTTCCACCTGCTGAAGATTTTGTCATCAGATTTATAGATGCTCCCTTCTCCACCCCCATACTCCAGTAGAAATTGCAAATGTTTAAACAAAGAAGTCGGAATCTATATATAAAAATTGGCTTTGTGTATGTTCCAGCCTACCTCTAGAAAGCCTCGAGCAATTCAATCAAACTTGGTAGACAAACTTGAAAAAAAAATACTGGGGGGGAGTGGGGTAAGAAACCCCTAACACCCCTCAGGGTGTGTGTTCTGTTAAGATATTGCCTGTTGTGCCTTAAAATGGCTTCTACTGTACTGCTATAAAATGGCTTCTACTGTACAGCACAGTGGAGTTGGCATGGTAAAGCCTTCACAGTACTCCCCAAGAGGGCTCCCTCTGGTAAGGGGAAAAATCCAACATTATGAAATTACGTTTGGTCCAGACATTTCCCCTCTATAAATAAATACCCAGACAATGCCAGGTTATCAGCTAGTAGTTCATAAAGAAAAGGGTCTGGGAATCCCTTCAAGGTTGGCTTTTTATTTATTTTGTTTGTTCATTTATTTATTTAGCCACCTAACTCACCTTTGGTGAGTCTGGACAGCTTACAAAGATAAAACCTCAGTGCAAAAAAACAAAACAATGACACTCCATTCACCTGGAAGTAACAATCAGAGTTGATGTTGATGCTGTTTGAAGAATTCTGGGAGTTGAAGTCCACAAGTCTTAAAGTGGCATAGGTTGGAGTCCCCCATGTACAATTTCCATTAACCATAGACAACCATTGCTATTAAATAGTTCTTAATAAAGTGAAACATGACTTTTTGTAATAATGCATTTCCCAGATATTAACATTAATATAATGTAATTGAACAACAGATGCACACTAAAAAAAAACAAATAAGGAAAAAATATATTATGCTTGCGTAACTTATTTTCCCATCACTAGACTAGATCACAAATACAAGAGAGGGAGGGTTTTTGTTTTTTAAGGGGGAGCATTGATAAATCTCTGCATTTTTTTTTTATCCCTGCTGGCAAATGATGAACAGTATAACAATTAGAGGACTCTCTGCCAACTCATTTATTAAGAGATCAGCGGGTGAGGTCAAGCAGCATTAACTCTTAGAGAATAGAGGAAGATGAAACTAGCAAAGTGGCCTCAAGGGAGGGTTTTCTTTTTGATTAAATAGTCTAATAATTTGGCATTGTTCTTAATAATGGATTAGAATGTTAAGCTATGCCTTTCCGTAGCTTGATTAGTTGTACATAATGATGGAGATTTCTCTGCCTGCAAGAATGTGGAAATAGTCCCATATACTCTGGAAAATTGGAATCCTAACTAACTAAGAAGAAAATGTTTTTTTATTTTTATTTAAATAAAGGGTGCATATAACGTATGCGTGAACAGGTTTAATATCTGCAATAGCCTTGTACAACAAAATTCTGCAATTTGGAATGCTTGTATTCACAATTCCAGATAGTAAAAAAAATGATAAGAATATCTAACATGGCCAAGAGAAATTAAACCGTGGTTGCCACAGGAGATCTATTTTATTATTATTACATTGAGGGTCAAACCACACAATCAATTCTTCAATAAGAACAGCAACTTTGCCTCTTTTGAAACCAATGCAAAAATAATACAAAATATATTTGTATTCCAAGGTTATTTTGGGGTTGCCTTAATTGTAACACACACACACACACACACACACGTAACATACACATATGCACTGATTATTTTCCTACAGTTGAATAGTTATTATGAAAACATCTTCTGTTACAGAGCCTGAAGTTTTGTTCTGCTCTCTAAGTGTGTCATTTTCTTTAATGGGATTATAACATCACAAATATTATGCCTATCTTGGTTTTCGAAAGAATATTTAGTAGTATTTTGTTGTCCATTCAATTTCCCTCAGATGCTATCTACATATATACCATACTCTTGCTTATTGTACTGCCAAGGAAGATTGAGTAAATCAGGTTTGAAGTACGGTATTTTAAGTATAAAAGATATTATTTTTACACAATTGTTTGTGATTGCATTATTACGTACACATTACTCTGCATGCATCAGTTAAATGGCTCATCTACTGAGCTTGATTTCTGATGTCTTCATCAGGATTTTCTTTGCTACAATGTGAAGATGATTTCTCGTTGTTGTCTTCTTCAACAGCCCTGGAGTTTCCCTGGTATTCTGCTACCTAAGTACTAGCTCGGTATTAATTTAACTTCTTGTTTAGATCCCTCAAAATCAGCGGTCTCACAGCTAGACAAAGGCAAATCCTTAAGGGAGATGGGCGGTCTAGAAACATGAAATATAAATAAATAAATACAATTCTAGGAATATTACATAATTAGGCTACTTTGAAGCATTTTGTCATTCTTCTGCTGATGAATTCTAAACGTCCTCACTTTTTGTTGCAATGTTTCCTATTTGTTTTCAGATTTCCAGAGATTGAGCTCTGCTCCTTTATATATAACATTTTTTCGCTCCAGATAATTTTCCTGCACTATCGGGAAAATTAATATCTCCAATAATATCTGCAATATCTCCACTGAGATATTTTGGCTAAGATTAACAGAACAATGCAATGCTTAGCAATAAGCCTGATTGATTAAATCAACCTTAATTTATTCTCATATAAGGGAGGCTTCTCTGGTAGGCTGTAGCTTAAAAGGTTTTAGTCCACGAAAACTTTAAATGGAACTGTTTTAAGTATTGTAGCGACAATTGACTGCATGCATGCCTCTTTACACTAAAGAGATTCACTGGAAAAAAATGCAGGTGACCCCAGAATTATTGAGTTCAAGGTCACTTCTGATAGGTGTAGAGGTTAATGCGGTAATCTCAGAGGTGATTTTCTTCCTTATTCACAGAAAGTTTCTTGAGGCAAACTAAGTTGCGTACTACACGGTTTTGTGCCAAAGGATTCATGCCTGGGTATGCAAAGCACCAGTGTTCTATATTTAGCTGCAGGCTGATTATCAAGGCATTTGGTACACCTAGACAGAATTTTATATTTAGTGACATTTGAAATGCATTTGCAAAATTGCACCATGGGCTAGAATCCAAGCTAATGTATTTGAATGCTAAATTTGCTTACCACGTGTAGTTTTCAAGCTGAGTTACTGTAAGAGTAAGATCACTATATTGCTAAATATATATATATATATATATAACAATGAGAATCAAATGCAACTAATAAAAGGCAGCGCAAAGCAATTTTTAAGCTCTGGGAGATAAAATGCAAGCATATCCGTCTTCATAGCTCTGAGTCTGCCTCTAATCCCTCAAAATAGAGTCTGTGCTGAAATTTGGAATGGTAGCATTTCTGAAGATGGCTGTAAGACAGGGTAAAAAAAATTGGATCCAGGGTACCATTAGACCTGGAGCGTGGAGGAAGATGAGGAGAGAGAGCAGGGTTTCACTGATATAATTCCATAATACTATTTAGACTCAATCTGCAGATGTCTGTTTCCTCTGTTTCTCAGTGGAAGAGAAGATATGGACTGGCATCTCCTTCTGTTCTCCTTCACATAATGAGGAAATTCGTTTTATTTACCAGTATCTTTTCCAGGCACAGATGGCGCATACCAGCTCAGGAAGGAAAGGTCTGATGCAAATTCCAGCCTGGGAGTCTGCTAGATGCCTCCAGCACGGCCAAAGACGCTGGGAACTGTTGGGAAGTAGGCTTTGCAGAAAAGGTGGACTATCACCTTCAGTACCTCATGATAGCAATAGCAATAGCAGTTAGACTTATATACCGCTTCATAGGGCTTTCAGCCCTCTCTAAGCAGTTTACAGAGTCAGCATATCGCCCCCACAGTCTGGGTCCTCATTTCACCCACCTAGGAAGGATGGAAAGCTGAGTCAACCTTGAGCCGGTGAGATTAGAACCGCCAAACTGCAGATAACAGTCAGCTGAAGTGGCCTGCAGTACTGCACCCTAACCACTGCACCACCTCGGCTCTGATTCAGCTCAGTAGGCTAGCATAATAAGGGAATTCGGGTTCAATGCTCTCAGACGACAAAGGAGAGGATATTTCAGTATGTTTAATATACCTCTGTTTATAACAAATGTTTACTGGTGCATGCAGACAGACATGCGTTTTCTTGAAATAACTTGCTTTGTGACCCCCTCATGGTAGCATCAAACTTGATGTGTTCTGGCTAGTGGAACCCTGTGAATACCTAAGTTATTAGATAGATTAATCTTGTGTGTGGGAGGAACATGATGTGGAGGAGATGGGAGGGAATAATCTCATATGGGAAGGCCAAAAGATCAAGCAGTATAAAAGGTAGCCATATGTACCATACAGAGCACAAATAAACACTGGGAGTATTCTAAGAAGACTTCCTTCAGTTTCATTGTTGGAATGAGTAAGAATTCCTACAGCACTTTTCAGAAAAGTAGCCACGTAGATCGTCCTGAAAAATTAACAATTGAGTTGCAGCAGAAAGAGTGGGACTTCTTAAATATACAAACTGATCATCATCTTAGATTGCTATGGAGTGTGTATGTTCAGTCTTGTTTCTAGAAATAAATTCCTTTGTCTGTTTTAAGACAATTATCTCATGGGGCCCAGGATAAGTGAGCAGGTTTTATGGTCTCAAGAATTCTTCATCAGTCAAGGTGATATATGATGGTAGTGGGAGAAAATGGTGCGTGCTTTTCTAACTATGCATTTCAATTCCCTGACAATGGCTCAGTAAACACATTGCTTAGGGTCACACATCATCCAGAGCCAAGACTTGTGTAGTTTATTGGATAAACTATAATTTCCTAGATTGTTAATCATGGTGTAAAACCATAAAATCTGTATTTCCATAGCAGATTAAAAATACTCCAAACGGATGTGGAAAATATGTTGGAAACCAGAGTTTTCACTCACAGGAATTCCGAAAACATCAATAATCAGCACAGAATGTGGGAAGAATAAAACAGGAAAGGGAAGGATGAATAGGTTCCAATTTGAACGTTTTTGGGAAGCTTCAGCCATATTCTAGCTAGCCTAAAGAAAACCTGACACAAGCCATATTTTGATAAAGCACGATAATGAACGGTTTTTTAAAGTCAAGCTTTATTGATAGACCGCAGTTAGCTGAGTTTATGAACAGTTTATTAAATGATAAATTATGGTTTACACCCACAATGGGTAGAGTTAGATAGTAAGCCAAGCTAAATCCGGGCATCAGCAAGTTCTGATTTAGCAACATCTATTAACTATTCTTAGATGGAATGCTGGAATGGTATGCTGGCATTCAAATTAATCTTATAATGTGCTATGATTGTTAATTGCATCCAAGACTATCTTCAGTGTTGCCTGGAGGAGGAAACAAACTATGATTGATTGCGCCATTTTTTAAAAGTGGAATTATAAGCCACTCTGAACATTTATTTTATAGAAGTGCATTAAACCGTTCGAATTCAAAATTAATTAAAAATTAAAAATATTTTTTAGAGAGAATAGAGTTAGAATTTTACTCACGATTCAAACAGAAAATAAGGATTCTCTATGTAGAATGGAGATGAATACAAATTCTGATTAAATATGCGAAGAATTTCAGCGTGAAAGGGTGAAAATATTTATATCGTCGTGATTAGTGGTCAAACCAAATTGTCATTAAACACTGGAAAAACAAGAATTAGGGTTGATAGTGAGCTAATGATTCTCCGTATAAATACTGGGAAGAAACATTTAGAACTGAATTTCCACTTTTAGCTGTGATTCCAGGATCTCCCCTCTGTTCTTTGTACCTTCTCAAATGTGGAGTTTGCAGTTGCAATAACCATTTTTAGAACATATATTTTATAAAGAATTTTAATTACAGTTTTTAAAAAAACTAATGCAAACTAAACTTGAGAAAGAGAGTGGAAATAAAAGTTTGGTTTGATGATTAAGGCACCAGGCTAGGAACCAGACCACTATGAGTTCTAGTTCTGCCTTAGGCATGAAAGCTGGTTGGGTGATTTTGGGCCAGTCACACACCGTCAGTCCAACTCACCTCATAGGCTTGTGGTTCTTGTGGGGAAATAGAAGGTGGAAGAAGTGTTATGTATTCTCATCACCTTGAGTTATTCATAAAAATAATAAATTAGGATTATTATTTTTTTTAAAAACCCACAAAAACAAAGAAGAAAAGGAAGAATAAAGGAAATGAAAAGAAATATATAAAGAAGTGACTTCCAAACTTCATCACAAGTATAAACAAATGTAATAACTCTTCACCCTTATAACATTAAACAGATATCTCTTCAGCCCATATTCCATCACTGAGGTCAGTGGTTCCCAAACTTGGCAACTTTAAGACTTGTGGACTTCAACTCCCAGCATAGCTGGCTGGAGAATTCTAGGAGTTGAAATCCACAGGACTTAAAGTCACCAAGGTTGAGAAACACTGAACTAGAAGCAAAAGATCGTACTTACTATCACCCCTTCCAGTTTCCTGTTTTAACTATTAGAGTGGAAAGCTTTAATCAGCAGTTACTAATCTAAAGCTGCCGTTCATTAATCAGTGGGAGTCGGGTTTTAATCAATGAAGCTGGGAATTAAGTGCAAGTATTTGTAATGTGGTTCACATTTCTTAGCACAAGATGTGGTTTCAAATTTTCAACTGAAACTTTCTCTTCACACACGGAATACCAACTTGTTTAGTAAATAAAGCTTATCTCAGAAAGAAATTTAAACAGGGATTTGCTGTTTGTAATAAGTCCTAATAATTCCTATTCAGATAATAGCAATAGCAGTAGCAGTTAGGCTTATATACCGCTTCATAGGGCTTTCAGCCCTCTCTAAGCGGTTTACAGAGTCAGCGTATCGCCCCCAACAACAATCCGGGTCCTCATTTTACCCACCTCGGAAGGATGGAAGGCTGAGTCAACCTTGAGCCGGTGAGATTTGAACAGCTGAACTGCAGAACTGCAGTCAGTTGAAGTAGCCTGCAGTGCTGCATTTAACCACTGCGCCACCTCGGTTATAATGTATCTCCTAATATGTTTTTTAGTTCCATGTATGGTGACAATTCCATCAGATCAGTGGAGTCTATGGCTATATTCACACAGTCAGTGGTGGGATTCAATTTTTTTTACTACCAGTTACGTGGGCTTTGTGGCAGTGGTGGGTTGCAGGCGGTACGCTCCAATACGAGTATACAGCTGGCTGGGGGATTCTGGGAGTTGAAGTCCACAGGACTTAAAGTCACCAAGGTTGAGAAACACTGTTCTAGTTCCTTCCTTTGACAGAAAAGTTGCCTGTGATTTGCATGGCACTCCTCCTGCTTATACAACTGAGTGCATTGAGCCTTTGCATCAAGTCAGCCAGTCATGTTTTGCTGACTGAAAACATATTTAGAATGCTTGTTGGAGGAAAAAGTTATTTTATGTCTCCATCCAATGATAATGTTTGCAGCTTCCTGCCAACATCCTTCACTTTAGGACAGAACGTAGCATTTCTGAACAAGCATTTTGGCACAAGCTTTCATTGCAGCCTTTACAGAACGAGAGCCCTTAGGAGAAAAAGACGCAGAGCCAGAGGCAAAATCTGCAGTTATTAATCAATCGCTAAGAAGAGCGGGCTCCTTTAGGCTCCCTCTGGAGAAAGCGAGGAACAGTTCTCCTCTGCTTCAAGAGGGATGCCTGGCAAATTAATCAGCGGTACCCTGGTCAACACAGAGAACAAAGAATAAGAAGGGGCTATAGTATGGACGTGGGGGATGCGATGGCTCTGTGGCTAAGACACTGAGCTTAGAAAGGTCGACAGTTTGGCGGTTCGAATCCCCAGCGCCGCGTAACCGAGTGAGCTCCCGTTACTTGTCGCAGCTTCTGCCAACCTCGCAGTTTGAAAGCATGTGAAAAATGCAAGTAGAAAAATAGGAACCACCTTTGGTGGGAAGGTAACAGCATTCTGTGCATCTTTAGACAGCGCTGGCTCTTCGGCTTTGAAATGGAGATGAGCACCGCCCCCTAGAGTTGGGAACGACTAGCATGTATGTGTGGAGGGGAACTTTTACCTTATGGGTATGGAACCAGTTCTGCATTCAACACGAACCTTATGCATATGCTGACATTTGATGGAACTTTCTTATGATTATTTTTTTCCCCATGACTTGGCACCATGGATATTGTTCAACGGAATCAGTGTCAATATTCCAGCATTGGCTGCTGTTTTCTTATAGCAATAGCAATAGCAGTTAGACTTATATACCGCTTCATAGGGCTTTCAGCCCTCTCTAAGCGGTTTACAGAGTCAGCCTATTGCCCCCAACAACAATCTGGGTCCTCATTTTACCCACCTCAGAAGGATGGAAGGCTGAGTCAACCTTGAGCCGGTGAGATTTGAACAGCCGAACGGCAGAACTGCAGTCAGCTGAAGTAGCCTGCAGTGCTGCATTTAACCACTGCGCCACCTCGGCTCTTATCCTACGGCTGCCATTATTACTTGGTTAAAATTTCTCCTTTGTAGTTTTAATCAGGGCAGATTCTATCCTTTCTTCAACTGAAAACAATGTCATCTATCCAGACTCCAGAAATGTGCCTTCTCTGTATAGCAGCAGCCGAGGTGGCACAGTGGTTAAATGCAGCACTGCAGGCTACTTCAGCTGACTGCAGTTCAGCAGTTCGGCTGTTCAAATCTCACCGGCTCAAGGTTGACTCAGCCTTCCATCCTTCCGAGGTGGGTAAAATGAGGACCCGGATTGTTGTTGGGGGCGATATGCTGACTCTGTAAACCGCTTAGAGAGGGCTGAAAGCCCTATGAAGCGGTATATAAGTCTAACTGCTATTGCTATTGATCTGGGACAAAGTTCTTTCTGAGATCTTGATGATTCCCACTCTGCTGTTGTTTTAGGTGAGCTGGGAGGACCTGGCTGTTCATCCAGGCCTTGGTGAGGGTGAGTGAGACTCTTCATGCCATTGCTATCTTTTATTGATTTCCTGTGATTTGTTTCACTGTTGTGAGCGCCTAGACTAGAGTCATTGTGGATCAGTTTAAATCATAATATTGTAACCCAGTTTAAACATCTGGGCCAAATGTGTGTCCAACAACAACAACAACAACAAGTTAGTTCACCACCCTCCAGACCTTCCGCGCCGCCCTTAAAATCTGGCTATCCCGGCTGGCCTGGGGTTAAAGACTCCAACCCCCTACTCGAATTGTATGACTGTTGAGTTCTTAAATGATGTAGTGCCTTTATGTTGTAAATTGTTTGTCCTTCCCCCCCCCCCTTTGAACTGTGAGCAGCCCTGAGTCCCCCCAGGGAAAAGGGCAGCATACAAATAAAGTGAAACTGAAACTGAAACTTAGTAGAAACATCAGAAGCTTTGTGCAAAGATGAATGGCACAACGGAAGACCCAGTTGCTGGTCAATGAGGATAGGTTACTATCAGGAGATGAATCTTTCAAGGAGACTCATTATTATTATTGTTTGTCATTGCATTGATTCTTCTGTCAACAATACTTGAACAAGTCATGCCATGGTTATCAAACATCAAAAACATCCAGCTATCTTACCTCCTTTACATGATCTGAAGCTGTATGGAAAAACACCACCTGAAATAGAATTGCTGTTCATTGCACTGAAACTAGCACAAACACGTTGGCTTATTTAATACTATAGAGCAGTGTTTCTCAACCTTGGCAACTTGAAGATGTCTGGACTTCAACTCCCAGAATTCCCCAGCCAGCATTTGCTGGCTGGGAAATTCTGGGACTTGAAGTCCAGACATCTTCAAGTTGCCAAGGTTGAGAAACACTGATCTGTGAGCCTTCCCAATATGGAACATAGCAATTGAATTATCAACCATGGCTGTGCTAAACTTCCTGAGTTCCCTAGTCAACATGCTCCTGGCTGGTAATTACTAGGTTTTGAAGCCACTTATTAGGAAGACCCATTTAGACGATCCCAAGTTGTCTATGAAAAATATTGGCTTGTATAATTTCTTTCTGTAGTTGTCCCTATTCTGCTCAATATACTTCATCCACTCAAAAATATCCTACTCCCTAGAACAGTGTTTCTCAACCTTGGCAACTTGAAGATGTCTGGACTTCAATTCCCAGAATTCCCCAGCCAGCATTCGCTGGCTGGGGAATTCTGGGACTTGAAGTCCAGACATCTTCAAGTTGCCAAGGTTGAGAGACACTGCTATAGAGATCAAACTTGCCTACCAGAAGACCAAATGAAGAATGGAAAAGACACATGGCAAGGCAAAGCTAGTACACAAAGAAAATCTAACAGGGAAAACAACAAGCCCTGGCAATGGCTAAGAGCCAGAAATTTGAAGAAAAAGACAGAGGGGCTAATTCTGTTTGCACAATAGCAAGTTGCCCTAAGACCAAATGCTTACAAAAGGAAAAAAGTTGAAGAAACCCTGCTGGGGTTTCTTGCCGCAAGATCACACAGACTGGCCACAAACAATGGCACGACAAAGTAGTAACAATGGTGCATTGGAAGATCTGCAAGAAATATCATTTGCCTGCAAGCAAGAAATAAGGAGAAGCCAACATAGATAAAGTAACAGGAAATAAAGAAGCTAAAAAGTGCTCTGGAATTTTAGAATTCAAACACCTGCCAGCCTCCAGACATATCAACTGTTGATAAGAAAGACAAAAAAAAGTAGATAGCGGACATTACAGTTAATAGGCGCCTTGGGTGGTATTGCAAAACAACTGGTGCACACTTAGCATTGTGCTAAGTGTGCACCAGTTAGCAATGCTAATGCTAACGCCATTAGCATTGACCAAATCAGTCAAAGGCAGCTTTACCTGCAACAGCTCCCATCCTGCGACCGGTTCCACCACAAAACCGCGGTAGACTAAAGCGCGCTCGACTAAAGCGCGTACCTGACGTCATCACAGCGCGACGAAAACATCACGCTGTGAGCGGTAAAGTTAAAATTAACGCGAAAACCTTACCCTAACCCCCCCAAACCTAACCCTAAACCTAACCCTAAACCTAAACCTTAACCTAACCCTTAACCTAACCCTAACCCTAACCCTTAACCTAACGCTAAACCTAACGCTAACCCTTAACCTAACCCTAAACCTAACCCTAACCCTAACCCTTAACCTAACGCTAAACCTAACGCTAACCCTTAACCTAACCCTAAACCTAACCCTAACGCTTAACGTAACCCTAAACCTAACCCTAACCCTTAACCTAACCCTAACCCTTACCTTTACGTGAATCGGCTTACTTTAAAAGCGCTTTTTAAAGCGCCCTTTTTTCTCCGCAGTCGTATTTGTCGCGCTACTGATGTCAGGTACGCGCTTTAATCGGGCATGCTTTAGTGGACCGCGGTTTTGTCGTGCCACGCCTGCGACCATACCCTTAATATTGTTTACATTTGCCTGTTCAGATCCTTAGAAATGATTTGATAAATGGACAAAAATATCAAGGTCTTAAGATGGGACCATACCTGTAGGTTCCTTATGTATGGTGCAAAGGTAGCTATCAACCTTGGCCAGAGGTGGGTCACCACCTAAATATATGTAAGGTACAATAAATATTTCGCACTGTATGTTAAAATGTTTAGCTATAAGATCATTTCCCAGTGGGGAGAAAGAATTAGGGAAAAATCTAATGAGCTGCTGTTGGATTGCCTTGAATTCTTGGGTGAGATGATGGGTCAGTGGTCTGACTCAGAATGACAATGTCCTATATTTCTATGAGTCACTGTTCTGGCTTGGATAAACTTCCTGACCGAAGTAAATAAAGCCAGAGCAGTTAATCATAAGAGAATTACAGAGATACAGTGGGCAAACTCCTGCCTGCCCATTTGCTTTGGATACATGAATGCTTTTAGTATTGATGAAAGAAACGTCCTTCTGGGTTCGGCTCCAAGTGTGGAAAAAGACACTGGAGACATGGAGGTTGCTTGGAAAGATGGTTTATTGGTGGACAGGATCACAGGGTTTGAAGTCCTGAACAGAAAAGGGGGATCACATGCTTCAATGTTGGTGGAGAAGAAGAGAAGGGCTGAGGGAGGGGCTTGCTAGGCTTTTTATACCCTGTTTAGTCCCACCTCTCTGTTTCCGTTCCTGTGTAAGAAATGTATTCTGATTGGTTGTCAGACTCCCATGGGGCCATGCAGGGCTACTCTCTAGGCCGTGTTTTGAATCCTGGTTTGGTTGAGTTCTCAGATGCCATGTGGTCAGTTGAGTAAAGGGCCAATATTATCATGCTTTCCTGTAGCTGCTGGTGAAGTCTTTATTATGTAAAGTGGTCTAGCTTGGCCGTCTTAATGGCCCATTGACAAAATGGGGATGGGCAGGAAGCTACAGGCAGCTATCCTGTTTTTTAAAACATGTTTCTTTCTTTTCACATCCAGGAAAATATTCTTCCCTTTCAATATTTCCCAGGATATTTCATTTTTCTGGGAGAGGCCCTGGGTGATAACTTCCTACAGTTTTTCCTCCCATAGCATTCTAGTCTTAACCGTTTGGGAAATTTTCATATTATGTCTCAAAACAGAAATGAATCAAAACTGCAATAAAACGTCCGCTGAATGAGCAGCGAATTCAAGGCTGGTAAAAGTGCACTGCCACAAGTATCTGGACATTGAGGACAAAAATATGCTCTTGCTGCAAATAATATGCCTATGTGCAAATAATATACGTGCAAAGGAGGATATTTTCCCCCCACCCTACACCGAGCTACAGATCTGTTCGCCACCATTGCCTATGTGGCAAACGTTTGCATCTGTGAAAACCTCAAGAATGATGGAATTATATATAATATAATATAATAATATAATGTATGTATATGTGTGTGTGTGTGTGCTTCTCAACCTTGGCGACTTTTAAGTCCTGTGGACTTCAACTCCCAGAATCCCCCAGCCAGCACAGCTAGCTGGGGTATTCTGGGAGTTGAAGTCCACAGGACTTAAAGTCGCCAAGGTTGAGAAACACTGATTATATATATGTGTGTGTGTGTGTGTGTTTTATTTGTGCTGATAAATAAATAAAGGGAGACTAGTATAGATCTATTTCAAGCTATTTAGCTCTCATCAGCCAGCCATATCCTTACTGGGATTTGAACCTGGGCTGTATATATATATATATATATCAAATCCCAACAAGGGTGTGGCTAGCTGATGAGAGCTAAATAGCTTGAAATAGATCTATACTAGTCTCCCTTTATTTATTTATCAGCACAAATAAAACACACACACACACACACACACACATATATATAATCAGTGTTTCTCATATATATACATACATTATATTATTATATTATATTATTCAAACCTGTGAGATATATATATATATATATATATATATATATATATATATATATATACATACATACATACATACATACATACATACATACATACATACATATGCTGACATATATGTTATATTTATGCTGATAAATAAATAAAAGGAGACTAGTATAGATCTATTTCAAGCTATTTAGCTCTCATCAGCTAGCCGTTTGGCTAAGACGTTTGCCTAAGATGCAATACAGCACAGGTTCGAATCCCAGTAAGGGTGTGGCTAGCTGATGAGAACTAAATAGCTTGAAATAGATCTATACTAGTCTCCCTTTATTTATTTATCAGCACAAATAAAACACACACACACACACACACACACACACACATATATATATAATCAGTGTTTCTCATATATATACATACATTATATTATTATATTATATTATTCAAACCTGTGAGATATATATATATATATATATATATATATATATATATATATATATATATATATATATATATATACACACACATACATATGCTGACATATATGTTATATTAATGCTGATAAATAAATAAAGGGAGACTAGTATAGATCTATTTCAAGCTATTTAGCTCTCATCAGCTAGCCATACCCTTACTGGGATTTGTGACTTTAAGTATATATATATATACCTCCCACCCTGGCTGGCTGATAAAGGAGTCGTTCTCTGTAGCTCAAATGGTTAACTCCCTGCCTGGGAGGCAATGGAGCACAGGTTCGATTCCCAAAAACTTGGGTATGGCTATAATATTATTATATTATATTATATTATTATATATAATTCCATCATTCTTGAGGTTTTCACAGATGCAATATATATATATATATATATGCAATATATCTATCTATCTATCTATCTATAAACATAAAGGACAACTGAAGGCACCACACTCTCCATGCGGGATACAAGAAGCCCCGCCCCCAAAGCGAGACCAGCAGCAGCTAAAGGAGGAAGGAAACCCGGGGAAGCTGCCTTTTCCCTCCCGCCCAACCAAGAGCGCGCGCGGCGGCCGAAGGGACATGTAGTCATCCCTGGGAGATCCCCGGGAAGGCAAAGCCGAGTCCGGGACTACGTTTCCCGGCATCCTTTTCACCGGGGCAACGATTTCTCCCACCGTCCCTCCGTCCGGGCGCAAAAAAAACCCGTCACGTTTTGTTTATCCCCGGAGCCCCGCCCCCTCCCCCCCCCCACTCCACTCCACTCACGAGGGATGCCGTCACTCCTCATGAATATTAAGGCCGGCGCTGGCGAGAGAGAGAGAGAGAGAGAGAGAGAGAGAGAGAGAGAGAGAGGGGGAATCGCGCCCTTCGTACGAGGCCCGCGCTGATTAATATTCATAAAGGAGCCCGGGGCGGGGCCAGGCCGGGTGGGCGGAGGCGGCCTCCTCTCTCCAGTCTCCTAACGGCGACAGCAGCAGGGTGATTAATATTCATAAAGGAGCCCGGGGCGGGGCCAGGCCGGGTGGGCGGAGGCGGCCTCCTCTCTCCAGTCTCCTAATGCAGTGTTTCCCAACCTTGGCAACTTTCAGTCCTTTGGACTTCAACTCCCAGAATCCCCCAGCCAGCGTAGCTGGCTGGGGGAATTCTGGGAGTTGAAGTCCACAGGACTGAAAGTCACCAAGGTTGAGAAACACTGTCCTAATGGCGACAGCAGCAGGGTGATTAATATTCATAAGGAGCCCGGGGCGGGGCCAGGCCCCGGTGGGCGGAGGCGGCCTCCTCTCTCCACTCTCCTAATGGCGACAGCAGCAGGGTGATTAATATTCATAAGGAGCCCGGGGCGGGGCCAGGCCCCGGTGGGCGGAGGCGGCCTCCTCTCTCCAGTCTCCTAATGGCGACAGCAGCAGGGTGATTAATATTCATAAGGAGCCCGGGGCGGGGCCACGTCGAGTGGGCGGAGGCGGCCTCCTCTCTCCACTCTCCTAATGGCGACAGCGGCGGCGGCTGCAGCGGCGGCGGCGGCGGGGCTGAGCCGAACGGAACGCGGCGGCACCACCGACGGAATGTTGGCGGCGGCTGCATAATCCGGAGCCCCCTCCCCGCTTCGGAACGCGGCTCGCCCGGCCGTTCCGCCATGGAACCTGCGCAGCAGCTTGGAAGCAGCCGAGAGACGCCGCCGCCGATGGTCGGCAAGGGGGAGCGGCCGAGCCACTCGGGCCAAGCGGGAACCGAGAGCGGCGGCGGCGGCGGCACCGGCCCGTTGGAAGGAGGCGAAGGCACCAGGACGGGGCTGGTCGGCGGCGGTCACCAGCATCAGCAGCACCGGCGGAGGCGGCGAGGGGCCGCGGGGGCTTCCCCGGCGCTGGCGGCCAACGGGGCTCCTCCAGCGGTCCCCGGCAGCGGCGCCAACTCCCTCCTGTTGCGGCGAGGCCGGCTGAAGAGGAACCTCTCGGCGGCGGCGGCGGCGGCTTCTTCGTCTCCTTCCCCCGCCGCCGCCGCGCTGGGGACGCGCAGCCTGGATCGGAAGACGCTGCTCCTGCTGCCGAAGCCTCCCCGGCAGCTCCAGCCCTTGCAAGCCCCCGAGCGGGACTGGGTGCGGCGGGACCTCCAGCGGGGATGCCTCCACGTCTATTACTCCTACCACCACCATCATCCCCACCAGCAGCAGCAACAGCAGCAGCGGGGAGGCGGCGGCGGAGGAGGAGGCTGCTCCCTGCTGCTGCCCGTGCTTTGCAACCTGGAGACCACGGCCGCCCAAGTGGCGCTCCGCCTGCTGCAGCTCGGGCACCGGGGAGGCGGCAGCAGCAGCAGCGCCGTCCGGGTTTGGGGCAAGGCGGCTGCAGGAGCAGCAGCCGAGGCTCCGCTGAGCCCGAAAGAAGAAGAAGAGGAGGCGTCGGCGGCGTCGGGGGGTGATTTGCTCCTGCAACCGGCTTCTCTGGGCGGGAAGGAAGAGACCCCGGCGGGGAGTTTGACCCCGATCCCAATGGGGAGAAGGCCCCGGAGCCGTCGAGGGGCCGCCAACGGAGCCGGAGAGGAGGAGGAGGAAGGGGCGGCTGTCCGGCCCAGGCGCCTGGCTCTCAGCGGAGGAGGGGAGAGCGGGCAGGCCAGCCTCTCCCCTTCCGACGGCAGCCCCGGACGGGCCTTCCCGCCGCCTCCTCCTCCTCCCCGCGCGGAGCTCTACCTGTCCGGCCCGCCGCTCTCCTGCCCGTCCCTGCTGGGCGGCTCGGATACGGAGAGCTTCAGCCCCAGCGCCGAGAGCGCCTCCGACCGCCTGGATCCGTACAGCGGCGGCGGCGGCTCCTCTTCTTCTTCCTCGTCGTCGTCTTCTTCCGAGGACTCGGAGGCGGATCTGGCGGCCAAGGACGACGGGGCGGCAGCGGCGCCTGGAAGGAACCAGCCCCGACGGTTGCTCGCCGGGAGAGCTTCGGGGGACTCCCCGGGCAAAGGGAAAGCTTCGCGGGGAAGCGCCTCCGCCGCTGCTGCTGCTGGGGAAGCCGCCTGCCAGCAGCAGCCGCCGGCCTTGTACGTCCAGCTCCACGGGGAGACGGCCCGACGGCTGGAGCCGCACGAGAAGCCGCTGCAGCTCCAGAACGACTACCTCTCGCAGCTGGGCTTCCGGGACCTGTGGCGGGTGCAGGAGGAGGGCATGGACGCCGAGACCGGCTGCCTGATCCGCTTCTACGCAGGTGGGTCGGGGATGAAGGGGAGGCGGGATCCCGGGGGCTCCGAGGAGCGTGGGAACCGTCCGTTCCCCCCCCCCCGGGCCGCGTCTTGGGTTCTTCCCCTCCCGAGGACAGAAGGATGGCATTAGCCCGGCGTGGCTTCAGTAGGGAAGAGTTGACCTCGTGTTGCTCAACCTTGGCAACTTTAAGACCTGTGGACTTCAACTCCCAGAATTCCCCAGCAGTGGTTAGGACAGTGTTTCTCAACCTTGGCAACTTTAAGACCTGTGGACTTCAACTCCCAGAATTCCCCAGCAGTGGTTAGGACAGTGTTTCTCAACCTTGGCAACTTTAAGACCTGTGGACTTCAACTCCCAGAATTCCCCAGCAGTGGTTAGGACAGTGTTTCTCAACCTTGGCAACTTTAAGACCTGTGGACTTCAACTCCCAGAATCCCCCAGCCAGCGATGCTGGCTGGGGGATTCTGGGAGTTGAAGTCCACAGGTCTTAAAGTTGCTAAGGAATTCTGGGAGTTTGAAGTCCTCCGGTCTTAAAGTTGCTCAGGAATTCTGGGAGTTGAAGTCCTCACGTCTTAAAATTGCTAAGGAATTCTGGGAGTTTGAAGTCCTCAGGTCTTAAAGTTGCTAAGGAATTCTGGGAGTTTGAAGTCCTCAGGTCTTAAAGTTGCTAAGGAATTCTGGGAGTTTGAAGTCCTCGGGTCTTAAAATTGCTCAGGAATTCTGGGAGTTGAAATCCTCACGTCTTAAAGTTGCTAAGGAATTCTGGGAGTTTGAAGTCCTCAGGTCTTAAAGTTGCTCAGGAATTCTGGGAGTTGAAATCCTCAGGTCTTAAAATTGCTAAGGAATTCTGGGAGTTGAAGTCCTCACGTCTTAAAGTTGCTAAGGAATTCTGGGAGTTGAAGTCCTCAGGTCTTAAAGTTGCTAAGGAATTCTGGGAGTTGAAGTCCTCAGGTCTTAAAGTTGCTAAGGAATTCTGGGAGTTTGAAGTCCTCAGGTCTTAAAGTTGCTAAGGAATTCTGGGAGTTGAAGTCCTCCGGTCTTGAAGTTGCTAAGGAATTCTGGGAGTTGAAGTCCTCAGGTCTTAAAGTTGCTAAGGAATTCTGGGAGTTGAAGTCCTCAGGTCTTAAAGTTGCTAAGGAATTCTGGGAGTTTGAAATCCTCAGGTCTTAAAGTTGCTAAGGAATTCTGGGAGTTGAAGTCCTCCGGTCTTGAAGTTGCTAAGGAATTCTGGGAGTTGAAGTCCTCGGGTCTTGAAGTTGCTAAGGTGACCTAGGAGTATTTGAATGGAGAAAATAGTACCACTAGTTGGTGAGATGGGGGGAAATCCGGCTCTAGGGCAGGGGGTCACCAACCTTTCGGACCCCCAGGGACCACTAAATCCATCATTTTAAACCCCGCGGATCACTAATATGATTTTTTTTAAAAAAAAAAGACTTCATTTATTTAATGTATAGGCCGCCTAATCCCGGAGGACTCCGTGGTGGCTTACAATGAAAGAAGGAAAAAAAGAAAAAGAAAAGCAAAATAAATAAAAAATAATTTAAAATTCACAACACACATACGTTTTAATCGGGGCCGGACCTTAACGCTAAGGTCAACAGCCCCCAGGCCTGCGGGAACAGCCAGGTTTTAAAAAGCTTTCCTGAAATCTTTAAAAAAAGATACATAGTATTTAGTGGAATACAAAAAAAAGCAAATAATTTTTTCTGCAGACCACCAACATTTTCTCACAATGGTCCCTGGGCCAACCAGTTGGTGACCACTGTTCTAGGGGGAAAGATGTGGTTGGACTGATGGGCTACCTGTGGCTTTTATCTTGGTCGGTGTTACTTTCATGGAGCTTTGGAAGGTTTCCAGAAACGGATCAAAAATGTCCTGAGTTCTGATCCCTTTTGTCTAGGTTTTCCCTTGCCTGTTTATAATTAGGTTAGAAACAGGAGCAGTTCTGAAGAAAGAGAGGGTGCAGAAGATCCGTGAGAAAATAGACCACCTGACTGGCCTGTGGAACTTGCTGGTCTAATTGGGTAATTTCTTCAGAGGCTCATGATGGCCAAGGAGTAGAAAGTTGTCTGAAGAAACTTGTGGGTCAGGCATGTGGAAGGGTTTCCTGCTATCTGCAGATAATTCTTGTCTCTCACACACACACCCTCCAAATTTGCAATAAGAGAAGCAGGTCAGAAAATTTACTACTTCACCTTTAGCAGAGAAAGCACCAGATACTTACCTGTACCTGTTTATTGAGGCACCTGAGTGGAAATTAGGGGAATGCTGTTTCAAGGCAATGTGCACTCCTTTCATTAGGTATAAGGAAAAAAAAAATACATGCCTATGGGAAAGATTAAATATTTCTGTTTTCTAGGTGGAACTAATTTCCGTTTACAAAATGGTGTGTGTTGGTTTGTAAAAGTGTTCTGGGGCAAAATAAAAATACAGGTATAAAGGAAGTCTGAAGATTGTCAGAAACAGCTATTTAACCTGTGGTTTATTTATCTGAACAAGCTTTATTTACAGTCGTAAGGCCAAACACGCTTCCTGGCCCAGTTTAGATTGATTGAATCTGGGAATGAATTTGTGTTTCCCATGGGTAAAAATCATTGCATATTAAAAGATGGAGAAGGCTAAACATTTCTCTGATATTCAATTCACTTTAATTTCCTAAGATCCTTAATGCTAAATGTAATCTACCAGCTGATTCTTTCTGTTTTACTATATCTTGATCATCATCTTAAGTTCTAAAAGATGGTTTTTTTTTAGTTCTTGATAGAAAGCGAAATTTATATGGATCTTGTTTGTGACTTTTAGTTCCAGATTTCATCTTGGTTGTAAGAACGAAATGGATAGGATCTGTAACTTTGAATGTAGCTTCTTCTTGAATATTGCTTCTTCCTTTTTAAAAAAGCAGCTATCAGTAAAATACAGGTAGTCCTCAAGTTATGACCACAATTGTGACAACATATTGTTACTAGGTAGTTGTTAAATGAGTCACATCCAATTGTACAACCTGGTTAAGTGAATTATTGCAGATGTTAAGTGAATCAGATAGTTGTTAAGTTGACTTTGCCTATCAGGAGTTAGCTGGGAAGGTCAAAAATGGTGGTCACATGGCCCTGGATGCTATAATTTAGTGGCGCCAAACCTTTTGGACAAAATGTTTTTTCCGTGGACAGGAAGGGGTGTTGTTTTGCATGCTGCCTGCATCCCACGAATGGGGCTTCGCTAGCTCGTGTGGCCCTGTTACAAGCCACGGACTGGTGCCAGTCCATGGACCGGGATTGGAGACCCCGCTGTAACTGTTGTAAATATATGTTGGGTACCAAGCTCCTGAATTTTGATTATGCGATCATGTGGATGCTGTAATAGTGGTATTAGGACCGATCATGGTTTTTTTGTGTGTGTGTTGTAATTTAAAACAGTTACTAAACAAGTGGTTATTGAGGACTACCTGTATTAGGGCATTCTTTAAAAAAAATGTGTAATATTTTGATAATGAGACAGCCTTTTCCAACTGGGTGTCCTTCAGAAGTTTAATTATGGTAGTTGAACATGAGAGTTGAAGATGCTTGCTTGGATTACCAGACTTTAACAGTTGGTGATGGTCCTCAAATTAATGTCCTCAAAATGGTCATTATGAAGTTCCTTTTCAGAGAACTGAAACATATCCTCGGGTGACTTTGGTGGAAAACATCTGTTTATAAATGTTGTGTATAATTATTAATACTGAGGGCCTGATAACACAGACTGTCTCGGAGGTATTTGGAGTGTTCCAAATACTTCTTACATAACTTTATTTGTTATGATATAAAGTTAAGCTGCTGCTTGTAAGTTGCAGCATATTTTTCTCTGCCAGTTAGTAGCTACTACATGTTTGGATTGTTTAATTTTAAAATAAAAATGTTTAGAGGGTAATAAACGAAGAGTTATAGTTGGTAGGAGTGGAAGTATGCAAAAATTATAAACAGAATATCTGAATACTTCATTTATTAAGATTCACAGTAGAACTTTGGATCCCGGTGATTTTATCTGATGGGAATGTTATCTTTGAAGCACTATAAAAACACTAATTTGACAGGTGCTACCAATATTTTTCTATGCACCATTTAAAGCTTTAGATCAGTGTTTCTCAACCTTGGCAACTTGAAGATGTCCGGACCTCAACTCCCAGAATTCCCCAGCCAGCATTCGCTGGCTGGGGAATTCTGGGAGTTGAAGTCCGGACATCTTCAAGTTGCCAAGGTTGAGAAACACTGCTTTAGATATCCTCTCTCCTTTTAAGTCTAGCTTCACCCTTGCATAGTTGTGATGTTTCAAACTGGCCCATTTAAATCTTGCTTAAAATACCTGCCTCTCAAGAGCTTGAACATAACATTCATTTTTGCACTCTGCTGGCCTTTTTGCAATTGCAAGCGTTGATTCTAAAGCTGCGGCAAGAAG
The DNA here is from genome assembly GCF_009769535.1 of Thamnophis elegans. Lineage (NCBI taxonomy): Eukaryota > Metazoa > Chordata > Lepidosauria > Squamata > Natricidae > Thamnophis > Thamnophis elegans. The sequence continues at coordinate 2,400,624 of NC_045548.1, forward strand.
TAATTCACTTGATTAAGTGAGATTCCTGAGGGCATGTGGGGAGAAGGAACTAGAATAATCTAGGCCTTTGCAACAGGAGGGAAAAATGTGTGCCGAAGCCTTACAAGATCAATTCTCTTTCAACCTGACCCGCTTCCTTTTAGTGGAGTTATCCGTGGAATGCTTGTTCCCACAACAGAATGATGAGAAAAACGAGTTATTTTGTTTGAGATGGCTGTTTGTTCTCTCAGCAACGATGATACTAAAAGGAAATAGAAGATTCAGACTTGAGGAAAGTATGTGACAAGTGCTCGGAAGGAATAATTGACCCAAGTTGTCCCTTGGAAACACCTTTCATTAAAAACCCGATTGGAAAACAAAGTGAGGAATATTTCGGAATAAACCTTAGGTGCAAAGGCTTACTGCTTTGATGTGCAAATGCAGGCAGGGGATGATGGGCAGGTTTAGAGAACCGTTTTAATAAGTTTATGCCTTGTATATTGGGGGGGGGGGTCCTCTGTTTCAGGTACAGCTTCCAAAATATGCTTTGATGTGTTTGGTAGCAGGAACGGTTCCACCACAAAACCGCGTTCGACTAAAGCGCGCTCGACGAAACCGCGTAGCTGACGTCATCACAGGGTGACAACAGCGCGGAGATAGAAGCACGCTGTAAACGCTAAACCTAAAATTAACCCCTAAACCTGTGCATTCGCTGGCTGGGGAATTCTGGGAGTTGAAGTCCAGACATCTTCAAGTTGCCAAGGTTGAGAAACACTGACCTAGAGACACATACCAAGGAGCAATTGAGTTCTGTTGCCTCTTACCAGTTTTGTCCAGTTTTACTTTGCGTGGGCTGTTAGTCCTATCTATCAAGAACTCAAAGGGTCCCCGCCCTGCTGATTTCTTTATTGCCTTTCATTATTGGACCGTGTTACTTAAATTTTGTAAGAGCCTCTCCTCTTGGCGATGGCGGTATTGATATACCTCGGAGCATTCTGTGCAATTAAACTATCCATCTGTTCAACTCGGAACACTCGACGCTTCGTACAATCTGTTGGTGATACGCAGCCCCACGAAAGCCCTCAGAACAAGCGTAAAAAAGAACTCAGAGCTCTCATCCAAACACTTCCCACCAGCTTTCTGCTTGCTTTTGTTTACCGAGTGGTGTTCTCTTACAAATTCAAAGGCTACCTAGAAAACCTCCCCTGTGTTCCATGCTTCCTGCTCTTGAGTAATATGGATGAAGTTTAGTTCTGCAGAAGCAGCTGAGACATAAGTGCTTTGTTTTTTAAAAAAAAAAAAACTTTTCACGTAACATTTTGGAGAAATGCACAGAACTTGGGCGTAGCACGAGGGTCAGTGGAAGATGGACCTGATAGCAAAACATTAACTTCATATCTTGTTTAAAAGATTTTTATTTTCCATTTTTTCATTTTCATACACTCACATATATACTGTGCATAGCCGGAACCATACGACATTAAACAATAATCGCAGCAATTCCTCTTGTCAACAATACCCCAAAAACTAGAAACCCAATATACCTCTTCCACTATCCGTACACCTCTTTCTTCCATCCCCCTCCAACTTTCGTTCTTCCCTCCAACATTCCCCTCTACCCTACTTCCCCTCCCCCTCTACCACTCCTCTCTCCCGATCCACTCCCTCCCTTCCTTCTCACCCTCCCTCCCCTCCTCTCTCCCGCCCTCTCTACCCATCTTTCTTCTATCCCACTCCTCCTCCCCTTGGTGTATTTCCACTATATGTCAATGTACTTAACTTATCCTATTTTTACAGAGAAATTAAAGAGAAACAGTATACATGTGAAATCGCATTACATTGAAATCTAACACATCGTATCTAACCTAGTATATATCCCTCCCTCCCCCCTCCCCCCAACACCCCCCCACCCTCCCCCCACTGACTTCCCAGAGCCCGTACACGGTATAGATTTTTAACAAACACAGTCTAAAATATGTTGAGAAAAAAGAAATTAAAAAAAGGGGTTAAAAACATCTCTACATTGATCTTAGCTTCTTCTTGCTTAGCTAACTTTAAGCAATTTGAATCATTCCTGATCTTAAGCATAGGCTAACTGGAATTTCTTGGTCCCGTGTTTATTTTGTATATAGTCAATCCATTTTTTCCAGTCTCGTTTATATCTCTCATTTGAGTGATCTTTAAGATATGCCGATATTTTAGCCATCTCGGCTAAGTTTGTAACTTTCAATGTCCATTCTTGAGTTGTAGGCAAGTCTTCCTTCTTCCAGTATTGCGCCACCAACAGTCTTGCTGCCGTTATTAGGTGCAAAATCAAGTTAGTCTCTAACTTCATATCTGTAAAGCTGTGAATTGTGTGAAATGGCTTGCCCTCTTTCTGCTATCAACCCATTGTGCAAAGGAATGCAGGTATAGTTAATCTCTTGCTACCTCTGCCCAAGGAAGGTATCTTTGGGCGTCTGGGGTTGGAGACTCAAGATGTCTCCAAGGTGCTTTCTTGTTCCTTCAGCTCCTCCCCTGGTCTAGGAGTGAACAATTGAATCGGAGTGGTCTTCTGAAAGGAACTATATACCCTGCTCTAGTTTAAGATTATAGGGGACCGGGCCTTTTGTTCCATGTGCAAGTAGATAAGGGCCAACTGATTTAACCCTTCCTTTCATCTCCTAGCTACAGTGCTGGCTATCAAGAGGCCAATTCATATCCATATATCCCTGGTCCTTTTCTTAAAGGTCAACCCCTTCCAACATTTCTCCACATCCAGTAACATTTCCCCACTGTCATCCTTCTGATGGAGTATTGAATATTGTCCCTGTGTCCACTACCCTTGCTTTAATTTGTGGATTTCTTGGCTCCAGTCTTCTGCCAACAGCAGTTGATGTGCAACTGCTGTTATTTTAATTTTTTTTTAAAAAATAAAAATAAACAAGATTTATTTTAAATCTTGGCTCCTGAAAATGGAGCCACCAGAAAGTTATTGTTTCTAGAAGGCAGGGCATGAGACTGAAAACATTTTAATTCTATTCCACTCTATTCTAAATCATGTTTGAAGAGTTTGAGATAGTGACGGCATCCCTTTCAACTCCAGTTTTTGATGACAGAGAAGAAGGTATCTGTTCTTTTCAATCTAGGTTGCAGAGCTAGAAGCACTCTTGTTTTGCTGGTCAGAAACAATGGTTTAATGGTTTAATATTCTGGAATGTTTCACTGAAATTTGCCAGTTTTTACTAACTATATAGCAATAGCAGTTAGACTTATATACCGCTTCATAGGGCTTTCAGCCCTCTCTAAGCGGTTTTACAGAGTCAGCATATCGCCCCCAACAACAATCCGGGTCCTCATTTCACCCACCTCGGAAGGATGGAAGGCTGAGTCAACCCTGAGCCGGTGAGATTTGAACAGCCGAACTACAGAACTGCAGTCAGCTGAAGTGGCCTGCAGTGCTGCAGGCTGCATTTAACCACTGCGCCACCTCGGCTCATATATTGTATGAAATCTTAACATGCTCTAAACCATTGTTTCTCAACCTTGGCAACTTGAAGATGTCCAGACTTCAACTCCCAGAATTCCCCAGCCAGCAGCGCTGAGCTAAAAAAAAACACAAGGGAATATAGGACGGGGAATGACACGGGTGGGAGGGTGGGGCCAATCAGAGGTGGTATTTGCCAGTTCTCCGAACTACTTGAAATTTCCGCTACTGGTTTGCCCGAACTGGTTCGAACTGCCTGAATACCACCTCTGATACAAGAGTAAGAACACTGTGATCCAGTTCAGAATATCATCCGAATCTTAATCTCGCTTTTCTCCCATCCGTCATATCGAGATATTAGGTGCCACAATTCGATCCCTCTCTAAAATCAACTTTCTAACTAGCAGGTGGATTATGCACAGCTGATAAAAATCCAATTTAAAAAAAAAAGAGGGTTCCCATTGAGGAGATCTGTCGGGCGGCCACTTGGTCCTCGCTGTCTCCGAGGTGGCACAGTGGTTAGGGTGCAGTACTGCAAGCCACTTCAGCTGACTATTATCTGCAGTTCGGCGGTTCAAAGCTCACTGGCTCAAGGTTGACTCAGCCTTCCATCCTTCCGAGGTGGGTGAAATGAGGACCTGGATTGTTGGGGGCGATATGCTGACTCTGTAAACCGCTTAGAGAGGGCTGAATGCCCTATGAAGCGCTATATAAGTCTAACTGCTATTGCTAATCTCACAAAGGGTAAGGTCCTAATTTTTGTGCTATCTCCTAACTGTGAATTGTGTAAAATTATAAAGAGATGTAACGTAGGCTTTGCTTCCCAAGCATAGTCTGCCTGTCTGCCCTTCATTTTCCCACTGATTTCAGCTATGGATTTGTTTTGCTTCTATGTCCAGATTAATTATTCGGTATTGTGTGATGACCCTTCCAAGCTCTTGCGGCTGTAATCCTGCTAGAATGAAAGAATCGGCCACATAGTGTGTATCATTTTTACTCGGAAGGCTGGCAGACAGTGTGCACGGATGCCACTGCTAATCAGCATGGGACCTTTCGGAAGAGAATAATGTGTTTGTATCTTGGTTAGCCATTTCATTATATACTGCTGGCATGGCTCCATTTGAAATGAAAGGTTATCTATCCTTGTTGTGAACAATTAAAAAGAATAACCTGTTATTTGTGAGCAGAAGCTACAATCTTGGAGGTTCAAAGGTGGTGCTTCATGTTTATACTGCTTATATTACTGGAGATAATATGTAATTGGCATGACTAGTAGTTGTATGGCCATGGCGAGTGTTATCCTGTAGGCATAAGTGCCCCTTTTAGGAGCATAGAAGTTTTCAGACATCATTACAATACATTGTTCCATATTCCATTATTTTAATTACATACTACCGGTATACGAAGAGGTACTTTTTATCGGTTCCACCACAGAACCGTGAAACCCTTATCCGCGCCGACATAAGTGCGGAGGGCAAATCTGCGCCGTCCGAAGCGCTAAGGAAAAACGTGACCCTACCGCGATGACATAACCGCGGAGGGCAAATCCGCGCCTTCCGAAGCACTCAGCACCCTAAACCTAACCCTAAACCTAACCCCTAAACCTAGCCCCTAAACCTAATCCTAACCCTTACCTTAATTTAAATCGGCTTTCTGCCGCCGCGCTGTTTTAAAGCGCCCTTCTGTCGCGGCGGTGATGACGCGCGGTGATGACGTCGCGGCTTTAGCGACACGGTTTTATCACCGCTATTTTGACGAGCGCGGTTTTGTCGTGCCACGCTTTTTATCTATTCTGATTCTTCCACCATTCAACTTTGTTGGCAACTCCAGGATCTAATATTATATGAGAAGAGAAAAACTTATTTTATTTGTCTTCTTCAACCTGTGTTCCATTCTGTGCTGTAATGTCAGTTGTCTTTCTAGAAAAAATAGTATTCCTTAGTACTCTGCATCTTCCTGAACAATCCTAAGGATGCTGAGATTTGAAGTTCATCAACTTCTGGAATGCTATAATTGCATTCTCTTATAGGAAGTTAGTGAATTTCTGAGGACATAAACCAGTCCCACTTTCAGTTGGCTATCATATGGTCCAAATTAGCTTTTTCATGTACATAATTTGATCTGACTTTGCTTGTTGTTGTTTGGAGAAAATCTCCAGTGCGTGGAAGTCATCTGTGTTCTCAAATGCATGTGAATAATTGCTGGTCAAAACTTTGAAATGTTTTGGAATATTTGTGTGGAATCTTTTGATGGTTGCAGGTCTGGGATTTAATTTTCCTTAGGGAGGGACTGAAACCAATGTTGAAAGTAGAGTTGATAATTTTTTTATTTCTTTCCAAAGTTAAATTACAAAATCAAAAAAAGAAAAAAAACAACAACAACACAAAGACAAAAATGAAAAAAATGAAAACTTTGGAAATAAATAAAAATTTATCAATGAGAGTAGAGTGGCCACACATACGGGTTAGCTTTTGAAATTCAACCAAGTAGTACAAGCTGCTTATCTCTGCTTTAATTTATTTCCTGTTGTATCTATGTAATTAGGCCAACTATAGTGACACTCAATTACAACTGAATTACTTTGTAGGCAAAACTACACACAGGTTCATAGTGGTAGTACTTCAGAGAGTTGGTCTAGTGCAGTGTGTAGGGATCGTAATATATCTAGATCAGTGTTTCTCAACCTTGGCAACTTGAAGATGTCTGGACTTCAACTCCTGGAATTCCCCAGCCAGCGAATGCTGGCTGGGGAATTCTGGGAGTTGAAGTCCAGACATCTTCAACTTGCCAAGGTTGAGAAACACTGGTCTAGTGGTTAAGGCACCAGGCTAGAAACCTGGAGACTGTGAGTTCTAGTCCCATTTTAGGCAGGAAAACCAGCTGGGTATATAAGATTGTTCTGTTATTGGAGAGATACAGGTTGATAGATGGAAGAGTATAATTCAAAATTAGCTAAACGTAGTTAAATCCATTGGTAATAGGTATCGTTAAATAAAAATTGATAATGATAGTAATGTATACAATGTTGAGTTGATATGATAAGTAATAATTGGATATGAGAAGGGAAGGTTAGAAATATTTTGGACTATATATAAAGATTATTAATAACGATAATAATTATCATAAAAAACCAAAACTATATACAGTTAAATTTTAACTAATAGGGGGAAAATGTTATGATATAGGATATAATTAAATAAAGAAAGGATAATGATAATAAATTATATACATGGAGGATTAGAAAACTTTGGTATTAAATATTATGGATGTTTAGCTAAAACAGGATATGAGGACTTAAATGTTAATGGAGGATTTTACAAATAAGTAAATGAAATGCCAGCATGTGGTTATGGATTGAATCTTGGTATATTTAAGGATGAAGGATGTTTAAATAACTGTAGTCAAATAAAAGTGGAGGCATGATGGTGTTAATATAGTAAATATTTGAGTTAAGACATTTGAATTAACATGAAATATATTCGATGATGGTGGAAGAGATGCACAAAACTTTTTGTAACCAGCTGATATACTTTTTACAACGTATGTTTGTTTTGGAAATAAATAAATAAAAAAAATTATTAAAAAAAAAAGAAAACCAGCTGGGTGACTTGGAGCCAATCCCTCGCTCTTAGCTCAACCACTTCACAGGGATGTTGTTGGGAAAATAGGAAGAGGAAGAATATTAGGTATGGTTTGCCACCTTGAATTATTTATAAAAACGAAGGTGGGATGTAAATGCATAAATTAAAACGAATAAATGCAGCTAGAATGTCAGCTGGGCTATGGAAATTTGACTATTGGCTGGAATTCTTCTCCTTTATGTACAAGGGATCACCCATTTTGTTCAGGATTTAGTTTCTTCAGGATGCCGTAGTTGTGCCACACAACCGGCTGTTAGGCAGCAAACAGCTCCTACGTAGGAAGTGACTAATGACAGCAACTGTGCTCATCTTGAAATTTCAGGCGGACATTGGGTAGGTGGAAATTTCAGTTACCACTTCCTTTTCACAAACGTTTGTGCGATAAGTATAAATGTTGGGAGGGTGACTGGCATTGTGCAAGCTAATCAGCTCTTCACTCTTCTGTATATTTGGAAAATATTAGGAAATGAACTTAGGGCTGAAACCCCAAATGTGGCCATAGGCTAATGCCATTCACCTGTTTTTAAGCTATAGAGACTTATCCCTTTTTAATGGAATGTTTAAAGCAGTGTTTCTCAACCTTGGCAACTTGAAGACGTCTGGACTTCAACTCCCAGAATTCCCCAGCCAGCGAATGCTGGCTGGGGAATTCTGGGGAGTTGAAGTCCAGACGTCTTCAAGTTGCCAAGGTTGAGAAACACTGCTTTACAGCATGTTAAGATTTCATACAATATATAGTTAGTAAAAACTGGCAAATTTCAGTGAAACATTGCTGGGGGGAATTCTGGGAGTTGAAGTCCAGACATCTTCAAGTTGCCAAGGTTGAGAAACACTGCTTTAAAGTGTTTTGCACAGGTTATTTTAGTCCCCTTACAAGATAATAGATTAACGCTGTTCCTTAATCACAGATAGAAAGTCACAGAAAGAGGCCAATTTTATTTATTTATAACATTTATAGGCCATCAAAATCACAACTCTGGGGAGCTTGCAAAAAACGAAGAAACAATAGAAATATAAAAAGAATTCGGGGGGGGGGAAGAAAAGGGCGGCATATAAATGAAATAAATAAATCCTAAATCCAATTCAAAAGAGAAGAAACCATCTCAATTGAAACCCACACAAAAGGGTCTGTTCGCGCACACTTAACACAACGCGCCCACTTAACACAACGCCCCGAGGGAAACACCCAAGTCTTCATTTAAATACATTGAAGATGGGAGCTAGACAAATCTCAAAAGGAAAGATTTGCATGCAGAGAAGGCAGAGGGCAGTTTGGGGGGTGGGTGGGTGGGGGGCTTCCAGACAAAGCAACTTCTTTCCTGGGGGCCCCCATCAGCCCTTGGAGTGTGGCACATGGTACGTCTGTCAATTTCAAAGAAACTGTTGGGGGGGGTAGGTGTTTCCTAAATAGTTTCCAGGTGCTATTGAAGGTGCTAGTAGTCACCTATAGAAACCCCCCCTCCCTCCTTTGCATTAAGGCCTGGTTATTTGATTTGTGCCCATTCAGAGTAATTGAGCCCCCTCCTCCAGGTTCCTGCAGAAAAACAAGGTCATATATTGGGAATTTCACAGTTCAGCCTTCTGGGTTGCATTTCCTGCCCTCTGAAACAACAAACATCTCCCGCAGATTACACGGCTCCCAAGGCTTGTCAGTTGATCCTAAAATGTCACTTTTATTCCCAGATCTGGACCAGGGTAGCCTTCGTAAGTTTATTGCTAGTTTGGGGGTATTTTGTGGCTGTTTCCCTCTTCTGGATGTGCCTATTTTTTCTTTCTTTCTACGTATGCCTTGGAATCTGCCCCGAGTCTCCTGGGTGTCAGTCAATTTGCAAAGCGAATAAATAAATATTATACCAGTAGGAACAGGATGAATAGTCCAAATTTAGCACTCTATTTATGGGGTTCATTTAATATATTTTGGGGCCGCTTGTAGGTTAGGGAAATAGTGGAAGCCGAAAACCCTGCTATTTGTGGGGGGGGGGGATTGTTTCCTTCACCAGCTTGTTGTCCATCAAAACTAATCTTATCAAATAAGAGGAAGTGGCTATGTTTAGTAAACATTATTAACGCTCCAACGTAGGATGCATCTAAAGCAGAGTAACTTGTGACGCATAGTTACTGCTAAGATAGGGCTTTCTGGCTAGCTTTTCATTATGCAATTTAAGATAGTACTATAATTATATTACCCAGCTCTATATTATTATTAAAGTTGATTTGCATTTTGCATTGTGGAAGAAACGATGCTATCGTGCATAATAGGCTGAATATCTGCTCCTCCGTACCTTTTGTTTAAAATTGGCAGTCTTTTAACTAGCACAGGATTAAAGACTGGTTGAGTTTTCCTCTTTGTAATAACTGCTGTTTTGTTGCCATAGTGTTTCTATGATGTATGTAGTAAGCTGTTAACATTGCAACACCATCTTTCTCTCTCTCTCTCTCTCTCCCTCTCTCTGTTCTCTCTCTCTCTCCCTCCCTCTCCTCTCTCTCTCTCTCTCTCTTTCTCTCCTCTCTCTCTCCCTCCCCTCTCTTTCTCTCTCTCTCTCTTTCTCTCTCTCTCTCTCTCTCTCCCTCTCTCCCTCTCTCTTCTCTCTCTCTCTTCTCTCTCTCTCTCTCTCTTCTCTCTCTCTCTCTCTCTCTCCCTCTCTCCCTCTCTCTTCTCTCTCTCTCTCCCTCTCTCCCTCTCTTCTCTCTCTCTCTTCTCTCTCTCTCTTCTCTCTCTCTCTCTTCTCTCTCTCTCTTCTCTCTCTCTCTCTTCTCTCTCTCTCTCTCTCTCTCAACTGATCTTAGTCTGGATTTAAAATTGATGAGGACTGCTGTGCCAATAAAAAGTTATGCTAAAAGTACTGTAGCTTGTCTACTTTAGCAGCACGTAGCCATGGTATTCCTGCTTATGCAAATTGCAGAGGAATTATGTTAAATTCAAACATCTTGCATGTTGTTCCCCCACACTGCCTATTTTCAATTTTATGCAATTAAAAGATTTGGGTTATTTTAAGCGGAAAGGACAAAAGTAGGGAAGGGAATTGTTTGCAAACAGTGTAGAATTCCAAAAACCCAGTACTTCTTCCTCCTAATGTCTTAAACAAGGTAAAATGCAATATGTGAGAAACAAATATTTGGATATGTATTTCATTGGACGCTTTTCTTTGGTAGTAATATTTCTGGGAGCTGCTTCCCATTGAAGCATTTCTTTCATTCATTCATTCATTCCATTCATTCATTCTCTCTCTCTCACACACACAGAGGGAGGGAGGGAGGAAGAGAGAGAGAGAGAGAGAGAGAGAGGAGGAGGAGGAGGAGGAGGAATATATTAGCTATTATTCCCTGATGTTCTAGGCCAGTGTTTCTCAACCTTGGCCACTTGAAGATGTCTGGACTTCAACTCCCAGAATTCCCCAGCCAGCGAATGCTGGCTGGGGAATTCTGGGAGTTGAAGTCCGGACATCTTCAAGTGGCCAAGGTTGAGAAACACTGTTCTAGGCTATGCCATAGATTTCAGTCCAAATGTTGAAACAACGTGTTAAAATTCATCTTGTGGTTGCCTAGGCCTACGAACTCAACTTCTGAAGCGGGGATGCTGCTGAGAGTCACATTCCAAGGATTTCTGATGATTGATGCTTAAGACCTGTGGTAAAATGAGGATACATCTTGTACTTAAAGTGGATTAACATTCATCTTCAAATTTAGTCCACTATAGAAATGAGAGATTAACATGATTTACTGCGACTGCCGTGTGCCTTCTGCATTTATTTATCATAACAGCGGAAAGTATTTCACACATGAAGATTCACTTGGCTGGAGAAATGTTTGCCGGGAGGATCAGCTTTTCCAACAAAATTGAGAAGGTTGCTACGTATGATTAATGCGTTACAGCTTTGTTTATTGAAACCCCACATTGGAATACTATCCTTCTCCCAGTGTACGTGCCTCTGATCATGAATGAATTGTTACTGTCGGAGCATATTTTGCAAATATTTACTGATCTCTTACTCTTTAATGACCAATTAGTCTACAGAGATAGAGGTAGGAATGATGTCCTCTTGGATCTGACAGCAGTTGTTCACATGCTAATCCTTGGCAGAATATTTGTATAAATTCCCTAGCAAATAGGACAGCCATAAACCGAAGTTAGCAACTTTGTTCAAATTTGTTTCGATGAGCGGTAACCTTGATAAGTGGTTTTTAAGTTCCACTTCCCACTGATTCCCTGGAGTGCAATCCATACCCTGCTCTCGCTTAGATGGCTACAGAATATGTGCTTGTGGCTGCATGGAAGCCAGCTGGATTAAAATTATGCTTAATGCTATATTTTATATAGTAACCACTCAGAGGCCAACCTATGAATCCTGTATGCTTTTTTTCCAGCCAAGGTAGATGTGCCATGGAAAACGTTCATAATAGTAAGTGGCTTACAAGGTGAGAATCCATCTTAATAAAGGAACCATGGTTTAATTTGTGGCAATGAACCACAATTTGAAGTATGAATGCTAATTCGTGGCTTACTGTTTCTGAATTTGAGTGATAACCCTAAGTTGACATGGAAGAGTAGATAGTTAAAACCATCTTGGGTTGATATTACATGCGAGTGGAGCTAGAAGTGGCCTCATGAAACTAGGCGAGAAGATTTCAGACTTTGCCATGGTCTAACTTTTTCTGGATGTCCTTTGTCCTTGTCTTCCTATTTACTGGTAAATCAAAGTCTTGGTTCCCAATTTCTTGGGTAAAGGAGATTGATTCTTGGTGCTTTCTTGTAAACATTTCATTATTAATGTAGGTAACATCATCAGGGGGAGAGGAAGAAGGATGCACTGGCTGTCTATATGTAATAGCTTATCTTGTCAGTCTCGGCAGGTGTGACTTGATGATTTCTTGATTAGGATATGGTTTCCTCTCCGATTGCTTATCTGGAGCTGTTTCCTGCTTATTGGGTCTAGGACTCTAGGATAATTGTTTCCTTCTTAGCAAATAGTTTATAAATGGGCTTTATTTGTTAGTTGATGGCTGATTTGTCTGATCATCAAGCTTCCAGGAATTCCCTGGCATTTAAGATTTGGCTTGATCTGAAATATATATATATATTTCCTGGCTTCGCTGATAACGGATAAGAGCATGTGGCCTAATGGCTAAGATGTCTACCTAGTATGTAATATAGCCCAGGTTCCAATCCCAGTAAGGGTATGGCTAGCTGATGAGAGCTAAATAACTTGAAATAGATCTATACTAGTCTCCCTTTATTTATTTATCAGCACAAATATAAACACACACACACACACACACACACACACACACACATATATATTATAGCAAGCAATGTCAGTAGTACACGTGGAGGGCAGTGAACAAAAGGATTCATCCTTCTCTTATAGTTTTCTGAAAATGTCAGGCTTCCCCAACCGTAATTGTATTGTATTTGTATTGTATTTAATGGATTTATAGGCCGCCCAATCCCGGAGGACTCCGGGCGGCTTACAGAAAAGAAGTAAGTTATAAAAAAAATAAAGAATTAAAAAAAGACAAAGAAAACAGATTAAAACCTCACCATGCACCCAATCTGGTCGGGGCTGGACTTCAGTCATGAGCTCAACAGCCCCAGGCCTGCCGGAATAGCCAGGTTTTGATAGCCTTTCGGAAGGCCATGAGAGTGGGTAGGGGTCCGGATCTCTGGGGGTACTTCATTCCATAGGGTCAGAGCGGCCACAGAGAAGGCCCTCCCCCAGGGAGCCGCCAGCCGACATTGTCTGGCTGACGGCACGTGGAGAAGGCCCACCCTGTGCGATCTTAATATATATATACTGCCTGACTTTAAATCATTTTCAACCACTGAATTTCTAATTTCACATGGCTAAGTGAGGACCCAACAGGCACCTCAGACACAGACTCAGCTGGATAAGTATTTTTATTGCAGACAAGAATAAAGGTAAACCAAACAGTTTTACACCCAGTGGAAAAACACAAGTGCCTCTTATACACTCAGTGGTTCTCGCCCTTTCCACCAATTCATGGACTCTGCATGGCCTTGAAGAGAGCAATTGCCAAGCTTATATATGCCAACTCTGGCCAGAGAACTATTGGCTTTGAACTCATGTTTTATAGTTACAGGATTCAGACATCATACTTAAGGTAAAAGGTTCCCCTTGCACATATCTGCTAGTCGTTCCTGACTCTAGGGGGCAGTGCTCATTTCCGATTCAAAGCCGAAGAGCCAGCGCTGTCCGAAGACGTCTCCGTGGTCATGTGGCCGGCATGACTAAACGCCGAAGGCGCATGGAACACTGTTACTTTTCCACCAAAGGTGGTCCCTATTTTTCTACTTACATTTTTACATGCTTTTGAACTGCTAGGTTGGCAGAAGCTGGGACAAGTAACGGGAGCTCACTCCATTACGCGGCGCTAGGGATTCGAACTGCCAATCTTTCTGATCAACAAGCTCAGCGTCTTAGCCACTGAGCCACCACGTCCCATACTTCGCCCTGGCTTATAATGAGCTAGCAGTTTGATTGGATTCATATATCACAGTAAGTTAAAACCTATACAAACAATAACTATGTTTACACAGTATTTTCAGCCAAAGCCACATGAAGGCTTAGCATAGAATGGGCAAGCCATGGTCTCCCTTTCATCTATCATAGCACCTCTGATCATGCTGCATTAGCAATCTTCTAGGCAAGAATGTAAGATTTTTTCCCATACTAATGTCATTCCTTAAATCTTTAAAAATGGTATTACTCTGACAATAGCATGACATTATTACCCATGTCCTTGGTGGTTCTCAGAGGCTAGTAGTTCAGTTTTAAATTACAGTGCTTCACTCCTCTGCAGAAATATTGCTTATCCCAGCTTAGCATAATGTATGAACATAACCTTTTGGGAAAGTATTACAAGAGCAATAATGCTTGCCTCTGAAAATTGGAATTGAAGTTCACTACATGGCAGAAAGGATCCTAGGAGTTTCTTTCTTTCTTCCCCCCCCCCATTTAAATGATGTTTCTTGTGCAGTTAATACAAATATGGGATATGTGTAAGGATTGTTCTCTTAAAGATGAGATATAAAACTTGTAATAAAAAGGCATTACTCATTTTACATATTTATTAGATTTATATAGCTGTCCAATTCACCGAATAACTCCGAGCAGCTTAGCATTTATAGAGAAATGAAAACAAGGGATTAAAAAGGAGAATAAAAATGCGATGCAGTGAAATAAACATCTAGAACATTAAGAAGCAATAAGATCACAGAATAACGAATAATGAGGCCAGAATTAAGCAAAGCCAGTCCTGACATATTTCAGTCAAGGGTTTTCATTCTGAGTAACGGTGGCGCGGTGGTTAGAGTAGCAGTACTGCAGGCTACTTCTGCTGATCGCCGTCTGCCGGCAGTTTGGCAGATCGAATCTCAACAAGGCTCAAGGTTGACTCAGCCTTCCATACTTCCAGGGTCAGTAAAATGAGGACCCAGATTGTTGGAGTTGTCTTTGACCAGGACTTTGGTTTTTTTTTAAAAAAAACTAACAATTTCCCTAACCTGAAAAAGTGTTTGAATCCATGCAACACTTGTTATGCAGTATATGTTGGAATTGCTGCTGTATTCTTTAAGGAAGATCAGATTGTTGACTTTATGAATTAGTGTTGTTCTATTGTCTAATTACCCCATTCCGCGAGCCTTCAGGAGGATCTCTTTGGTGGTTACACATCAATCCAAAGTGTTTGGAGCGTGTAATCCTGCTTCTTTGAAGCGTGTTTTAAAGCTTTTTTTTTTTTTAATGTGCACATGTGTAATATGGTTATTATTTGCATACAGTCTTTTGGAAAGTTGCTATGCTATATGTATCTGCATTCTAGTGGTCCTGCATTACCACACAGACTGTGAGAGGCCTCTCTGTTGGATGATAATTTTTTATTTTATTTTAAACACGTAAGCACATCAACAAAAACAAACACATCACTTAAAAACAACATAGGAACAATAAGTTTCCATCGTATATCATACCGCAGTTCCGAATCGGTTTCTTTGCAGTTAGTGTTTTCCCTACTATACATTTCTGTCTTTCATTCATAATCTCCTTATTGGTTATCCATTTTTATGTACAATTCTTTATTTCTTTAAACTTCGCTACTTATGACCAAATATTATTTACCTATATTATGCTTTATATTTTTACTGTCATTTATTCTCTTACATACAGATTATAGATATACATTCACATAATTATTCTTTTGCTTTGCCATTCTTATGTTGTTATTATTCCATTTGGAAGGTTATAAGGTATAGTTTAAAATGCTTTGTTTACCATCCTTCGCACCTGCTAAGATACCACCTTGTTTTCTCTTTCTTTTCCTTTCTCCCTCCCTTCCTTCTCCACTTCCTTCCTTCCTCGTCTCCATCCCCTTCTTCTCTCTGTTGTTTGTGGAGAAACTATGGAAGAGGAGCTACATCATGGAAGCAGATCTTAACAAAAGAATAACAAAACCCATGGGCTTTTGCTGAGGGATGGAAGGTGGCATGAACAAAGAGGCAGTTTTGGTCTCTTTCCCTCCTTCTCCCTCCTCCCTTAAAAACCTCTAGCTGCTAATGTTTTGCTTCTGATTTAGTTCTGAAGGCTGAAGGGACTGACTCGAATTATCTGTTATGTAATAGTTGTTTGACTTACAGGTTATATCTGTGCTTGTATCTTTTTTTCCCTTACTCTGGAAGCCAGAAGATTCAATTTGCCTTATTTAAGGGGTGTGCCGTGTGCCTTTGTTAAACTGATGGCATGTACATTTGGCAGCCTTTCCCGGATACAGCAAATGGGCCAAGAACGGTTTGTGTCAGTCTTGGGAAGAAGTTATACACATAACCATGTTGGGGACTTCAACTCCCAGGATTTCTAACCCAAACTGGCCACATTGACTTAGAGAGGGCTTGGGAATTTTGCAAGCTTAATATCTCCAAAGTGAGTTGGGGAAAAAAATGACCCAGATACATTTTCATAACCAAAGGTCTCAGTTTAGCTACCAGTACCAAACTAGAATAGTAGAAGATTTGGCAGTAAAAATAATGGGAGTGTGTCCATCGTTTTGGGCAGAGAAAAGACATTTTCGCACAGCCTTAAAAAAAAAACAACACACAGCAAAACTCTGAATCTCTTCTGTAATCTTCCGTAAGACCTACCTTGAAAAAGAAATTGCAGGAATGTGATAAGGATGTCGGCTCAAGGGAAAGGAAAAGTTTGTGGATGTAAAGAAGTCACGGCATGCTTGTTCAGTTCAGACACTTGGAAAAGGCCCCCTTTTTTTTAAATTTGTAGGCTGCCTAATTATGTTATCAAATAAAAGGCTGAATCCGTTAAATAGCCAGGCTTTTGTGAAGCCTTTGAATTGCTTTTAATTTAGCAGCAGCACAGAAGCTGAATTCGGGGCATTCATAGGCCTGTACTATCTCCTTGACTCACTGCCAAGCCTATTCATGTTGTTCTGAGTGCAGGAAGTTCTCATATTCATTCAAGAGTGGACAAGGAGGAGGATGGGTTGAGCTTGGGAGCAAGCGAAGGCTCTTTTTTTTTTAAAAAAAAAATTATTTCCCTTTGAATGGTGTGTGGGAGTAGTTGGGAAGAAGTGGGTTTTGAAGGAAAAAAATAATAATCCTTCGGGCCTGTTTACCAACCGGCTCTATGATTAGATAATGAGGATTTTCACTGTTTTAAGGAGGAGGAGACGGAAGAGGCAGGTTTGGCTGGGAAAGGAGAAGTTCGAAAAGCATATCTGGTTACAGAAGCTGGGTGAAGTGGGGGAAGTCCAACCTGGAAAAGATAGAAACTGAGTCTATTATAGCAACAGCACTATAGGACTTAGACTTATATACAGCTTCACAGTGCTTTTACAGCCCTCTTTACACAGTTAGCACATTGCCCACAACAATCTGGGTCCTCATTTTACTGACCCTGGAAGTATGGAAGGCTCAGTCAACCTTGAGCCTGGTGAGATTCGATCTGACAAACTGCTGGCAGCCGGCGATCAGCAGAAGTAGCCTGCAGTACTGCACTCTAACCACTGCGCCACTATGGCTCATTATATTTTAGAAGCATGGTCTTTTCAAAGGATAATTTTATCTTCCTCTTCAGTTGCACTTTAATGTTCTTTGTATTGAATATGATTTGGGTCGGTGTGAAAGTCAGAGTTGGGTTGGGACCGAAGCCTGAGGAGCATGGCAATTTGTCAGAAGCGAAAGGGGAGAAACTGCAGAAAGTTAAAGATCGCCCATATTTTAATAGAAATACCTTTATGACTTGTTGATGGGGTTAACCTCAAAATAAGAAGTCACGATAGACAGCCATTTCCTTTGGAGAATGGTCAGCTGTTTACATGGTTTGCCTCTTACATTAGTGTTGTGGCCCAGCAGGAGCCGTTGGAGCTGCCACCAGACTCTGACAGCGAGGGGCCCTCTGAGTCGGCTCTGGAGGATGTGGGGGACCCTGGACTGGGTTCCGACTCCGAGCAGGGTGCAGAGCGGCTGGTTGGCCACCAGGAGGCGCCTGAGCCTTGGGCCAGTGGGGAGGAGACAAGGGAGAGTGAGCCGGACGCCAGCAGTGAGTTGTTCCTGGATGCATGCCATCGAAGAGCGAATAGGCGTCAGGAACAGTTGCGCAGTTACAGGAGGTAATTGCACTCAGCTGGTGGTCATTAGGCTCCTCTCCAGACTATAAAAGGACTGCTTGTGCACACGCCCCTTTTGCAGAAGTCAACGCAGGAACTAATGTCGGAGAACATTATGGTGAGCTTGGCAGGCTGGATTGCTGCCAAGCCTTATCTGTGCTGGATTGCTGCCAAGGACCTGTATGTCTGTTAATTAAATGCCGTAACTTATCTTGGGCTCGGAGTGTGTTGGTGTGGGACGAGGGGGGGTCAGAACACATTAATATACCATGCCAAGATGGCAATGAAACATTAAGACAGCATGCCTTAAAATTACAGTCTGGCAACTGATTTAAGTTGATTGATGTAGCAAATTAGACTTTCCTACCTTGATTTAATCATTTTTACCATTTCACCTTCAACCAAGTTGCTTTGAGACATTATACTTTGACTTTCCTAACATGTTGTTGTGTCTCAACGTTAATTATGGCACATTATGAGTAGCATATTCTGTGTGGTCTGTTTGGCTAGCTAGTGTAAAAACTCTTGATAGCTTGCTTTTTGACACACTGTATGGAGCCGAGGTGGCGCAGTGGTTAAATGCAGTACTGCAGGCTATTTCAGCTGACTGCAGTTCTGCAGTTCGGCTGTTCAAATCTCACCGGCTCAAGGTTGACTCAGCCTTCCATCCTTCCGAGGTGGGTAAAATGAGGACCCGGATTGTTGTTGGGGGCAATATGCTGACTCTGTAAACCGACATCTTCAAGTTGCCAAGGTTGAGAAACACTGCATTGCCTTTCCCTTTAAATGTTATAATTTATCAATCGGCTTAAAGCATGGGAGTATCTCTTGGCATTCAATTGGTAACCGCCTGCAAAACCTTTATCAGCCTTCAAAATCACAATTTTTTTCTGGAGGAATTTGCAGGATAAGCAAATTATTATAAGTATTATGATGTCCAATTGGCCTCGAGACAGGCCAGTTCAGTTAAAACTGAAGACACGCCTCTGTGCTCCTTGCTTCTGGTTCCCAGTTTTAACTCTGTCTGGACAAAGAAGGACGAGTTGCTTTTGCTTCCAGAGATTCCCAAACAAATCCAGTGCCATCCTGCAATTTCTTCCTACCTGCCTTCCCCCCCCCCCCCTTGCCTCCATCTGCTTCCCAGAAGCCTCCCCTTGGTGTGGCTTGCTCCCGGCCGCTGGTAATGATTTTGAACATTGTTTGTTGGGGCTATTAGAGATGGCCATTTTTCAGATATTTTCTTTGTGACAAGATGAAGCTGCAGAAGTGGACTTCATCCTGCAGTGAATAGACAATGGCTAGAATAATGAACTAGATTGGTAACAATAGCAATAGTTAGACTTATATACCGCTTCATAGGGCTTTCAGCCCTCTCTAAGCGGTTTACAGAGTCAGCATATTTATTGCCCCCAACAACAATCCGGGTCCTCATTTTACCCACCTCGGAAGGATGGAAGGCTGAGTCAACCTTGAGCCTGGTGGGATTTGAACAGCCGAACTGCTGAACTGCAGTCAGCTGAAGTAGCCTGCAGTGCTGCATTTAACCACTGCGCCACCTCGGCTCTATGAGTCCTGTGTAATCTGCAGCATTGCTATATTGTACAGAAATGATTGACCCATTCCTCAATAAGCTTTGAGTTATTCTTATGAAGTCAAATACAGAAATAATAAAAAAAAAACCATCATTGTTGATTTATAAGATCGGGGCATTGTACATTCCACCCTGAGCATCCTTGTTAGTAGAAATATTTTTGTTTTGTTGTATGTGGGATTTAATAGGCCTTTTGCCCTCATGCACTTTATCTGTTTTATGTGATTCAGGTTCAGTGACTACTCTGCTTTGAATGCCTGCGGGGAATTAAGTATATATTCAAGACAACCTACATTGAAATTATATAAATCTTTTATATCTCCTGACTACCATTGGTACAGCCGCTGCTGATTTTCTAAAGCAGGAGTCCTCAACCCCGGGGCTGCGGACCGGTACCTGTCTGTGGCTTATTAGGAACTGGGCTTGACTAAGCTGAGGTGGCGCAGTGGTTAGGGTGCAGTACTGCAGGCCACTTCAGCTGACTGCTATCTGCAGTTCGGCGGTTCTAATCTCACCGGCTCAAGGTTGACTCAGCCTTCCATCCTTCCGAGGTGGGTAAAATGAGGACCCGGATTGTTGTTGGGGGCGATATGCTGACTCTGTAAACCGCTTAGAGAGGGCTGAAAGCCCTATGAAGCGGTATATAAGTCTAACTGCTATTGCTATCTGCAGTTCAGTGGTTCAAGTCTCACCGGCTCAAGGTCGACTCAGCCTTCCATCCTTCCAAGGTGGATGAAATGAGGACCCAGACTGTGGGGGCGATATGCTGACTCTGTAAACCACTTAGAGCGGGCTGGAAGCCCTATGAAGTGGCATATAAGTCTAACTGCTATTGCTATTGGGCCACAGAAGTGGTGGACGAATGTATGAGGCATCATCTGTGCATACGTGGGATGTAGGTTGTGTGCGAAACCATTCCCCCCCCCCCCCTGGATTTGTGGAAAAATTGGATTCTATGAAATCGGTCTCCGGTACCAGAAAGATTGGGAAAGAAGAAAGAAAGTTTAGAAGAAAGGCAGCTCTGCTAAAGGATCCGATAAAATATAGACTTCTCCCTTTGCAGAAAGTAGAGCATCTGAATTCTATGTTGGGTGGGCTCCCTCACACACACACACCCCACTTGATTCTTTAGTTTAAAAGATCATAAAAATATAAACAGGAATTTTCTTTTGCTTGTTTGTTTTATAATGGAGGAAGGGGCAGCCCCTTCTGCAGGGCCCAAATGACTATGACTTTTCATTGTTGGAGAGTTCTTGTTTGTGTTCTGAGCGAGTATTATGATTATTTGATAATAATCAATAGGTACACTAGGTACACCCAGTATCGCTCGCGCGGCTGCATTCTGGACCAATTGTAGTGTCCGAAGACTTTTCAGGGGCAGCCCCATGTAGAGCGCATTGCAGTAATTCAGTCTTGAGGTGATGAGGGCATGAGTGACTGTCTGAAGTGCCTCCATGGTATTGGACCTGGGTACTTGAGAGACCGCCTGCTGCCAATTACCTCCACTAGACCGATTAGATCCCACAGATTAGGCCTCCTCCGAATCCCATCCGCCGGCCAGTGTCGGCTGGCGACTACCCGGAGGAGAGCCTTCTCTGTGGCTGCTCCGACCCTCTGGAACGAACTCCCCGTGGAGATTCGAACCCTCACCACCCTCCAGGCCTTCCGCAAAGCCCTTAAAACCTGGCTGTTCCGACAGGCCTGGGGCTAAAGAGCTGTTGCCCCCGTCTTGAATGGTATGACTGTTGTGTATTAATCATGCATTGTTTTTTATGTCGTTTTAAATTCTTGCTTGTATCCCCCTTCCCTGGTTGAGTTGTGAGCCGCCCTGAGTCCCCTTCGGGGGAAAGGGTGGCATATAAATAAAATCAACATTCAACATTCAACTCCAGCCATTTGTAGTGGCTACAAATCTCTTATTTCTGTAATAAGCCAGTCCTATTAGTCTTATAGCTGTTTTTGCTTGAAGGCTGTGGTGTGTGAATTTTTATGTGTCTGAAGAGCCAGAGGCTGATCAGTGGAGAGAAAGGTTCTCAGGGTTATTAATTAAAAGCTGAGTCTTAACAATATCAGCTGTTTCCCAACATACAAGGTGGGGGGACGGGACAGGGGAGGGGAAATATAGATTCAAGGAGAGATTACAAATGTAATAAACTCTGTTTATTACAGGCAGCCCAGGAAATTAGATCTGGTGTTCCTTGCAAACAAGAATAAATTGGGTGTTTTCCTCCCCCCCCCAACCACTTTTTTTGGAACACAGGAAACCAGAGGCTGGAAATAAGTAGGAAAACCTTCACTTTCTGTTTAATACCGAAAAGATATACTAGACATCCTAAAGGATTCAAGGATTCAAACCTTTATTGTCAGAGTACAACATGTGTACAATGAGATTGGTTGAGACTCCCTTTGTGTGCACCGCCCCCCCCCCAAACACAATACAACTCACAGTGAAAGACAGAAAATCCCAGTCCTATTGCACCATGGGTGAACTTATTGCCTGAAGAATAACATTCCAAATATCTAGAAAAAAAAATCATGGAATTAAAATAAAATCTGATTAACACATTATTAAAATACTTTCAGTGAAATTAACATATTTTTAATGACTTATTTCTAGTGCTCCTGCTTCCTCCAAGAACTGAAAGTTATAATTGTTGTGAAGATCATAAAAATGAAGAATTAACACAGCTGACACATACATGTTCTTAACCGGTTGTTTCTGTAAGTCATGTGAAAGCAGAGTCAGTGACATATGTGAACTGTTTTGTGCATCCGAGTTTAAGATTTCCTAGCTATTCTTTCATATCCTCTTTAATTAGGTTTAAATACCATCATGAAATTGCAACTAATGTTAATGCCATTGGTATCATATCCCGAGCAGTGGTGGGTTTCAAAAATTCGAACCTACTCTGTGGGTGTGGCCTCCTTTGTGGGAGTGGCTTGCCACCCATGTGACTGGATGGGAGTGGCTTGCTGCCCATGTGACCGGATATGAAGATGCCGATGAGACTTGTCAGAACCACCTTAAATTATCTCACACACAGCACTGGCATGCATAAGAATAGGCTCTAAACCTAACCCTAAAGGTAACCCTAAAGGTAACCCTAAAGGTAACCCTGAACCTAACCCTTGCCCTAACTCTTGCCCTAACCCTAAACCTAACCCTTACCCTTACCCTTACCCTAGCCCTTAACTTAACCGGTTCACCGACACTTACCTTAACTGTAATGGCGCTTCTGTTGGCGCTCTTTTGTCGGCGCGCCTTTGTGGGCGTGCTATTGACGTCGCGGTTTTATCGCAGTGGTTTTGTCGGTGTGCTGTTGTCGGGCGCACTTTTGTCGGGTCACGAAAATATTGTTCCTAACTATAAACTTCTGATGGAGGAAAAGCAAGACTGTGTTTCTAGTATTGCTTGTCCATTTGATGATGGCAAGCTGGTGAAATGACTCAAGTTTCTTTAGATGTGTTAAAAGAAGACTTGGTTAATTAGCCTGCTGATTGTCACATCAGAAGTTGCTGTTTTAGAAGAAGCATCCATGGCTATCTTGAAACAAACCAATTCTCATTTCCTTGTTTATTCCACACACATTGCAGTTTAATATGCAAACACCCTAGAGTAGAAAAATATTCTTGCCAAAATAAATAGTAGAGCTTGTTACCGTCATTTTGAAATCTGCAGTTTAAACCAGGGCAGAATCCTGATTATTGAGGGAGGAAGACTTCATTTAATGATTTAGGTTTATTTTGTGGGACAAGAAGGCTTGGTAATAGTATCCAATAAAAATGCATTCTTGTTTAATGTAATTTGAACATACAGTACCGTTCAGTGTTCAGAGACGGAAGATTCTGTTTTTAGAAAGCATACGAAGCAATGTTTTGTCAGGCTATTTTCTGATAATTTTTGTAAAATAGTGAAAATATGATTTTAGTACTGAATCAGGCACTGAAACAGCTCCAATTCCTTTAATTCTTGTGGGTGTTTGGAGAATGCCGTATTTTTTTTGGAGTATAAGGCACATCTTTTTCCCTTTAAAAAAGGCTGTGGGTGCATCTTATACACTGAATACAGCATTTTTTGCCTCCCAAAACCCCGTCCCCTTCACCAAAATGGCCACGCATAGCTTTTAGGAGGCTTTCAGAGAGGTCTTTGCTCATTTATGCCCCCCACCCCCTAGAAGCACTCTACAAGCCTCCAAAGAGCTATTCATGCCCCCCCCCTTTTTAAAATAAAAATGGACTGTTTTGGGGAGGTTTGCAGAGTGCAAAAACTTTTTTTAAAAAAATTTGCTTCTTCAAAACCTTGGTGCGTCTTATACTCTGGCGCGTCTTATACTCCAAAAAAATAGGTAGTTTTACAACTAAAAACCATCACGAGCTTTTAAATTGCACCAATAATCATTGTCTGTTCATTAATTTTCATCACTTCTTTTTCACAAAGAAGCCAGCTAACAACTCTAGTGCTTTATCTCTTACCAACACATTAGCAAAAAAACAATATAATCAGCAATATTCATGATTACACCTATGTTTATGTATACGTTTGAATTGCTATAAATTATTTAAATAAAAGTTTTGAAATCTGATTTATAAAATAGAGAACATATAATTTTGTCCACCATTCGTTTTGAATGCTTTTTTGTCCTGATGTCGTACTACAATTCTATGCTATATTTTTTTTCTCCTTGAAATAAGTGTGTCTTTGTGTGTCTTTTAGAGCCATTTGGGTCGTTTTGCAATCTTTGGTATTTGTAATTGGTGTAATTAGTATTAGCAAAATGGCCTTATGAACCATAGGCTGAAGAGCCACATGTTATATAATTGTGCAAACGTTAGGGCAAAATTATAACCATGTCATCACCATCAAGGAATGTAAAACTGTTGGCACCAACCCCAGTCCTCCCCCCCCCCGCTTCCAAGACTTCTACTAGAAAAAAACTGAATTTAAAAAAAAGTTCCAGGAAATGTAGATGGATAACACTTAAAGTGTCCGTCTTTATGAAGGGGCAATAAATGGAGTGCAGGCACGATATAAAATATGTACTCATGCATATGCATACACACACTTGCCACGTGGGCATTAAGGACTAAGGAAAAAAGTTTTCAGTTATGTGAACCATTTAACTGAACATTATCGTTTCTTTTCTGACCTTCTGAGTTAGGAGCAAAGGCAGCCTAATTATCCTTTTTAGGCTTGCCTGGAGGGCATATATATTTTGTGGATTCTTTTGAGTGCAGATTGAGAGTTTAGTCATATATGCAGGGCCGGATTTTCCTATAGGCTAACTAGGCTTCAGCCTAGGGCCTCAAGATCAAGAGGAGGCTACATTCAAATTGTTAGCAAAATTAAAATTGCACTATTCTAAAAACAGTGAACACTAAAACACTGAACCGAAAATAAGGAGAAATTCTACGCATATGACTAATAAACAAACATAAAAATGTATTGGTTAAGATTGTTCCAGCACCGCGGCAGTTGGGGAGCCCGCCCACGTTCCCGGCACCGGCGGTCGGGCGAGAGGCGCGGCTGCTCCCAGTAGCCGCCCAGTCGACGCGGAGCCCACCAGCGGCCAGGCAGGTGAGGGCGAGGGGGCCGAGCCGGGCAGCTGAGCGCAGCAGGGGAGGCGGCTGGCCTCGCTGCCTTTGCCGCAGAGCAGAGCCGCCCTCCGTCGGGAGGCCAGCTATATACATTGATATATATTGATATATATCACAGTCATGATGTATTTTATTGTCTCTCATGCAATTTACAAACTTAAAAATGGGAGGTGAAAGGGCCTCATAAGTGGAATAGCCTAGGGCCTCTTTTCATCTAAATCTGGCCCTGATTTCGTGGCATATATTTCATGGATTCTTTTGAGTGCAGATTGAGAGTTTAGTCATATATGTGTTTTAAAATCACAGTAATCCTGAAATAGATGAGCTTGGCTGTTATCTTCTTCAGATAACAGCTTTCCCCCTCTTGCTTATCACAATTAAAATAATCAGGAACACAATGTAGCTTTTGACCTACCTTCTTCTTCCTGCCTTAATTTCCCTCTTTTTGTTTTTTTTGTTATAATTAATAAAAGAGGATAATTAGAACTGCAGAAAAAAAACAATTACTGCCAACCTGCCTTCCATTGAGGATCCGTACACTGAACACAGCGCAGTGAAAATATTTGCAGATCTCTTGCATCCTGGACATAAATTTTCAACTCCTACCTTCAAAATTACGCTGTAGAGCACACCAAGACAACTAGACACAAGAACAGTGTCAGCCTCTGCTTTGCTATCGCTTCGGCTGCCATGAAACGGGGAGGGAGGGCATGGTATTTGGGAGGGGTTACTCATTGTGCTGGAGGAAGGTTCTGGAGTTCACCGGCTGATCGGACTACGCATGCGTGGGTGTTCCCGCCAGGACTAACGGCACCGACATTCCACCTTCGTGATGCCTTTTGAAGTTATCTCACACCTGACACTTGCAAGAATTATGATTGGACTGGAACTGTGATGCCAAGGGGTGGGGAATGGGCTATTCTATATATCAATCGCTTTCGCACCTAAATAATCAGACTTCGCTTCGCTATGCCTTTAATCATTCTTAATTAGTAAAAGTACACTTGATTTCCAACATGGAGTCTCGTGGTCTTTCTTTCCTAATTAATTAATGGAGAGGTGCTGACAAACAGTTTTTCCCCCAAACGCCATCACTCTGCTAAACAAATAATTCCCTCCCTACTGTCAAACTATTCACTAAGGCTGCATTACTATTACTATTAGTCTTCTCATCGTTCCTATCACCCATCTCCTCCCCCTTATGACTGCAGGAATGTAACTCTGCTGCTTGTATCCTTACGATTTATATTGATATTGATTGTTTCCTGATTGCTTATTTGGACCCTGCGACTATCTTTAAGCGTTGTACCTTATGATTCTTGACGAATGTATCTTGTCTTTTTATGCACACTGAGAGCGTAAGCACTAAAGACAAATTCCTCGTCACACTTGGCCAATAAAGGATTCTATTCTATTCACTGGGACCATTGTAAACTGATGCAATCTCGTTTCATGCAAACATTTTGGACAAGAACTCATCCCACATTCCTATCCTCCACACTATCTGAGGCTGATGGAATTTGAAGTTCAAAACCTTGTCTGGGTGCCAGATTATCTAATTCTGCAAGATAGTATGGGTTTGCTTTTTGGGTTAAATGTAACTATATGCCAGCCACAATTACCAGTTTTGCAAAATATATTGATTGAAACGTTCTCTGATTTTCTATTCTGGCCAGAATTCAAAGCTGCTAGAGCCAAGAGATAAAAAATTTAAAAAAAGGATACAAACGGTTAAAACACAAATTTAGTTTTGCACTAAGCGTAATGCCCCCAAATCACTGAACAGTTTAATCCTGGTGAAAGTAATGCATCTTTACATATTTTTTCTAAATGTAGAGAGAGCAGACATTGTGTAATTCTTTCTTAATCTGGTGATCTGTGTGTTTAAAAATCCCTTTAGATGCTTCCTTTGTTTTAGTACAAAAGTGTCATAAAAATACTTGAATCAAACTTGCACTGGGCGTAATTTCTAT